>NC_041388.1:330128782-330129477 GCF_002162155.2 Triticum dicoccoides
AAGTGTAAAAATCGTAGGATAGATACATAATATAGTACATATTGGAAGATCTAGGGACGATTTCATATGTGTTGTGTTCACCCAGCTAACCAACGGCATGCCAAAACTTTGGTGGAGGGAAGGACCAAAAAATGGTTTTGTAAATGGGATGAGGTAATGGAGCTGGGGAGACCCAAATAGTTCGATCACAGCCAAACAGTGGATATTAAACTCATCAACGCCAAATATTTGGTCGGGCACTTCGGGGCTCTTATCTAAACATGCCCTAGATAATCAAAGATTACATAGCTATTAATTCAAAAATTCATTTATGAAACAGTACCAAAGATTGAAATTTTCTAGCTAGTTGTTAATGTCTCTGTAGTTCTGTGACTAGACTTCCACGATTTGAAAGACGCGAACCAATCTGATGATAAAAACAAACTAACCATTTTTATCATTTGGTTGAGCTCATCCGTGCGGCCAGAATGCACAGTAGATCAACGGGAGGCGCTTGCATATCCCCTTCCTTTCGCGACAGAGAGGTCCGATAGACGATCTAGCAGGCAGTTGGCGGCCGGCGGCAGCCTCGAACGCACAAGCGGATTGGAAAGGAAGCGATTAGATGAGATCTTATTTTAGGACTGATTAGACGAGATCTAAACTGTGTGTACGGGCCTATTGCTTTCGCTGTGGGCTGCTTTCGTTTTATGCCT
>NC_041388.1:330129798-330234018 GCF_002162155.2 Triticum dicoccoides
CACATGCAGTTATAGCGAGAAAATTTAGCGAGCAAACTGATCACCATCAAGGGCCGATGCGATCGTCAGGGGGGAGGGGGGGTGAATCCGTCCCAGTTAGCTCCGTACTAATTCTCCCTTCACGCAGAAGCTACATAGGCGAAAGAGCACTAAGTCCTATTTTACCGCCCTTAGCACCAAATACAGGCCATTCTACAAACCGACGACACCCCTCTTCATCCTTGACTCGGCTCATTTACTTTTTTTTTCTCATTTGCTCTATACACTCAAAGCTTGTTGGCGACGTTAAAGAGCTGCTGGTGCAGGTGTGCATCCCGGTTTAGGGAATCTTCTAGTAGCTTCCCCGTCTGGTTTTATTTTCTACTCTTTATGAGGTTTTCCTTCTAGTTTTTTCTTTCTTCTTTTTTATGTTTATCTATTTTATTTTTTTTGTCAGTATTTCTAAGACACTTAATTTTGTTTTTCAAATGTGTGAATTTTTCGAAATGCTTGAAATTTAATCCATTTCATGAACTCTTTTTCCAAACTTATGATTTTTCAAATAATTTGTGAACATTTTTCTGTACTCGTGATTTTTTTAAAAAAATTGAACTTTTTAAAAACTCATGATTTTTTATTCGTGAGCATTTCATCAAATCTACGAAATTTTCAAAAATTTACCGAAATTTCTAAATTCTTGATTTTTTATTTTATGTACTTATTTCAGATATGTTTTTTTTTCTTCAAAAAAGTCAATGCTCATCGGTCATCCGATGGCAGTCAACCATCAGCCGATCGGTCGCACGAGGGACCGAAGATGACCGGTCAAAGTGATCTATCCTATTTGTTGGGCCGGAACTAGAGCGTGGCGCTAAATAGGAGTACTCCGGAGGAGCTCCTATTTCTGAGATCACTAGCTAAGGGTTACCCTTTGCAATGGTTACTTTTCATCTTCTCATGTGTTAACAAGTGTGTCACTGCATGTGCGTCACTAGTGCAACCTACGAGTTTCATCTTTTATTTACGTAGATTTGTTTTTTGAAAACCCTTTATCTCTTGAAATGGACGTCCAAATCATGAACTGTTTTCATCATTGGATTGCTCGCATCGAGATTTTCGAAACTAGATCACATGTTAATAAGTTTCGACGAACTTATTTTCACGAAACAAACTAGGAATCTGAAAAAAGGAAACCGTAATAAAACAGAAACTGAAAAAACAGCAAATAAACAAACCGGAAGATAGAGAGAAAACTGGAAACGAAAGCACAGTTTTGCCTTTTCACTTTCTTTAGGAAGCACACATGTATTTCTTTTTTGAAACACAGACTGCGTTTTTTTCATTTTTAGGAAGAATAGTTGTGTTCCTCGTGAAAGCACAAGCTGTGCTTTTCTATTTTTAGGGGAAGCATAATTATGCATTTCCCTTTTAGAAAGCATAGTTGCACTTCTTTTTGGATGTGCTTCTTGCATAAGCACACGTGTGCCTCTCATGGAAGCACGGGCTCTGCTTCTCACGGGAGCATTACCGTGCATCTCACAGAAAAGCACTAGTTTCCACAATAAATTCCCATAAAAAAGGAAAAAACAGTAAAAAAAAAAGCATGCTGAAAGAAAGAAACGAAACCCCGAAGGTGCGCCCAGAGCGCGACATGTGGGGGCGTCTGGACACACCACATGTCGCTTCAGGGCCAGAAAACTTACCGCTATGGTTGCCACTAAAGGGGTACGCTCAGCTGGTCACTCCGTCCTATTCACGACGATGCACGCCGAAAAGCGAGTAATCGCGCAACCCCCCTTCAATGTGCTTTGGGCCAGCCCAAGTGTGGGGCACGGCACTAAATTTTCCTTCATTCATTTTCTTTGTTTCGTTTGATTCTTTTATGCTTACTTTTTTAACTTTGAAATTTCTTACGAATCCTGAATGCAAAAAGAACATTTGGTATGTCAAAAATGTTCATGAATTGATTAAAACATTTGAATTATTCACAAACTCTAAAAATTCTCGCAAATTTTCAAAAAAAAATGTTTGTGATTTCAAAAATTGTTCACGAATTCAAAAAATCTTAGTCAATTCAAAATATCTTTGCGATATCAGAAAAATTTCACGAATACAAAAAATATTCGTGATTTTGAAAAAAGTCATAATTGAAAAGGTGTGTGAGAATTCAAGAAATTTCTTTATTTTTAAAAATTCATGAAGTACAAAAAATATTCTAATTTGAAAAATGTACCTGATTTCTAAAATTGTTCAGGTATTCAAAAATTTCATGACCTTTAAAAAAATGTTCTACAATTTAAAAAAGTTCAAATTTTGTAAACATGTATTTGAGAAATAACTCATGGATTTAAAAAGTGGTCATAATTTTTAAAAACAGTTCATTAATTTGAAAACCTATTCGTGGGCATGCAAAAAACCTTCATGAATCTAAACAAAAGTTCACAGATTAGAAAAGATAAAATATAAAAGAAAAACGGAAAACAAAAAGAAAGAAAAAACGAAGGAAAAAAAATAAAACGGCTCAGGAAATGTCCTAGAACCTTCACAAAACCCTGAAGAGAAAACACCGTAATGGGCCAACCCATAGAGAGGACGAGGAGGGTAGGTGTTTGATAGCTATTCCCGGGCCTTCAGTTAGTCGCCCGCGTGCTTTATTTCCGTGTCCTACAAAGCAAGGAACCCCTTAAAAACCAGCAACGATGGTTTTAGGAAAACCATCTATTGGTATTTCGATAGATTAATAATTATTTATGACATGAGGAAAATATTTACAATTTTAAAAACTCATGAGTTTTAAAAATGTTTATGAATTTAAATAAATTGTTCATGAATTTGAAATGTTCACAAATTTGAAAAGGTTTATCAATTGGAAAAAATGTTACGAATTTCAAAAAGTTTGTGGATTTAAAAAATCACGAATTGAAAAATAACTCACAAATTTAGAAAAGTTCATGGTTTTGAAAAAAGTTCATGTATTTGAAAAAAATCAGAATTTAAACAGATCAAGAATTTTTGAAATATAATCATAAATATGAAAGAAAAATGTTCAAGGAACACAAAATTACTAGTGAACGCAAAAAAATTGCAAATTTGAAAAATATTCATGAATTTGAAAAAAATGTTCAAATTTGAAAATAAACATGAATATGATGTTTTTCACATGCTTCAAAAAAGTTCCTGAATATAAAGAAAGTTCATTGTTTGAAAAAAGTTCACGAATTTAAAAACATGTTCACAAATTTAAAAATGAAAAAGGGAAATAAAACCAAAACCTAAAAACAAAAAGGGCAAATAGAAAACTAAAGACAAAAAAACACAGAAAAGGAAAGTGCAAAACTCATTTGGAACCTTCTTGAAGCTTCCTAAAACTATCGAAAAGGGAAGCCTGATGGGCCGGCCCATCTAACAAAATGATCGCTTGCATCTTGGTGACTCGCTATCGAAAACATTAGTATTTGGCGTGTTATGCGCTGAATAGGAAACAAATGCAACTACGACGAAGTCAGAGAAAAGAATGGGATCTCCTATTTAGCTGAAATCACCACTTAAGGGGTACCCCTTGCAATGTGGCATAGATTCTCACGTTGCCAAAGCAAAGGGAGCGAGGAACAGTGCCTCTACCTTAGTCGGAGAGCCGTTGGATCAAAAGCCAAGCACCCAGATCGGCCTAAGTACTGTAGCACGTGAAGTGTTCATATAGTCCTTTTTAGATAACTATTAAATGGTACCATTGAAGAAAATATGCCCTAGAGGCAATAATAAAATTATTATTTATTTCCTTATTTCATGATAAATGTTTATTATTCATGCTAGAATTGTATTAACCGGAAACATAATACATGTGTGAATACATAGACAAACAGAGTGTCACTAGTATGCCTCTACTTGACTAGCTCGTTGATCAAAGATGGTTATGTTTCCTAACTATAGACATGAGTTGTCATTTGATTAACGGGATCACATCATTAGGAGAATGATGTGATTGACTTGACCCATTCCGTTAGCTTAGCACTTGATCGTTTAGTTTGTTGCTATTGCTTTCTTCATGACTTATACATGTTCCTATGACTATAAGATTATGCAACTCCCGTTTACCGGAGGAACACTTTGTGTGCCACCAAACGTCATAACGTAACTGGGTGATTATAAAGGTGCTCTACAAGTGTCTCCGAAGGTACTTTTTGGGTTGGCGTATTTCGAGATTAGGACTTGTCACTCCGATTGTTGGAGAGGTATCTCTGGGCCCACTTGGTAATGCACATCACTATAAGCCTTGCAAGCATTGCAACTAATGAGTTAGTTGCGGGATAATGTATTACGGAACGAGTAAAGAGACTTGCCGGTAACGAGATTGAACTAGGTATTGAGATACCGACGATCGAATCTCGGGCAAGTAACATACCGATGACAAAGGGAACAACGTATGTTGTTATGCGGTCTGACCGATAAAGATCTTAGTAGAATATGTAGGAGCCAATATGGGCATCCAGGTCCCGCTATTGGTTATTGACCAAAGAGGTGTCTCGGTCATGTCTACATAGTTCTCGAACCCGTAGGGTCCGCACGCTTAACGTTCGTTGACGATATAGTACTATGAGTTATGTATGTTGGTGACCGAATGTTGTTCGGAGTTCCGGATAAGATCACGGACATGACGAGGCACTCCGGAAATGGTCCGAAGATAAAGATTGATATATGGGATAATAGTGTTTGGACTCCGGAAGGGTTCTGGAATTCACCAGAAGGGGTTCCGGATGTTCCCCGAAATGTTTGGGTACGAGAACACTTTATTGGGCCAAAGGGGAAAGCCCACAAGGTTTTTGGAAAGCGCAAAAGGAAGTTTTGCGGAGTCCAGGGGCCAGACGCCAGGGTCCCTGGCATCTGGGTCCAGACGCCGGGAACCCTAGCGTCTGGCCCTGGAGTCCGAGAAGGACTCTTGTCTTTCGGGTGAAAACCGACTTTGTGGAGGCTTTTACTCCAAGTTTCGACCCCAAGGCTCAACATATAAATAGAGGGGTAGGGCTAGCACCCAAGGCACATCAAGAAACACCAAGCTGTGTGCCGGCAACCCCGTCCCCTCTAGTTTATCCTCCGTCATAGTTTTCGTAGTGCTTAGGCGAAGCCCTGCAGAGATTGTTCTTCACCAACACCGTCACCACGTCGTCGTGCTGCCGGAACTCATCTACTACTTCACCCCTCTTGCTGGATCGAGAAGGCGAGGACGCCACCGAGCCGAACGTGTGTAGAACTCGGAGGTGCCGCGCTTTTGGTACTTGGATCGGTCGGATCGTGAAGACGTACGACTACATCAACCGCGTTGATATAACGCTTCCGCGAATGGTCTACGTGTTGGGGAACGTAGTAATTTCAAAAAATTTCCAACGCACACGCAAGATCATGGTGATGCATAGCAACGAGAGGGGAGAGTGTTGTCCACGTACCCTCATAGACCGAAAGCGGAAGCGTTAGCACAACGCGGTTGATGTAGTCGTACGTCTTCACGGCCCGACCGATCAAGCACTGAAACTACGGCACCTCCGAGTTCTAGCACATGTTCAGCTTGATGACGATCCCCGGACTCCGATCCAGCAAAGTGTCGGGGAAGAGTTCCGTCAGCACGACGGCATGGTGACGATCTTGATGTTCTACCGTCGCAAGGCTTCGCCTAAGCACCGCTACAATATTATCGAGGATTATGGTGGAGGGGGGCACCGCACACGACTAAGAGAATGATCACGAAGATCAACTTGTGTGTCTATGGGGTGCCCCCTGCCCCCGTATATAAAGGAGTGGAGGAGGGGGAGGGCCGGCCCTCTGTATGGCGCGCCCTAGGGGAGTCCTACTCTCACCGGGAGTAGAATTCCCCCTTTCCTAGTAGAACTAGGAGCCCTTCCAAGTAGTAGGAGTAGGAGGGAAGGAAAGGGAAGGGAAAGGAGAAGGAAGGAAGGGGGCGCCCCCCTTCCCTAGTCCAATTCGGACTAGCCAATGGGGAGGGGTGCGGTCACCTTTTGAGGCCTTTCTCTCCTTTCCAGTATGGCCCATTAAGGCCCAATACGAATTCCCGTAACTCCCCGGTACTCCCGAAAATACCCGAATCACTCGGAACCTTTCCGATGTCCGAATATAGTCGTCCAATATATCGATCTTTACGTCTTGACCATTTCGAGACTCCTTCTCATGTCCCCGATCTCATCCGGGACTCCGAACTCCTTCGGTACATCAAAACTCATAAACTCATAATATAATTGTCATCGAAACCTTAAGCGTGCGGACCCTACGGGTTCGAGAACAATGTAGACATGACCGAGACACATCTCCGGTCAATAACCAATAGCGGAACCTGAATGCTCATATTGGATCCCACATATTCTACGAAGATCTTTATCGGTCAGACCGCATAACAACATACGTTGTTCCCTTTGTCATCGGTATGTTACTTGCCCGAGATTTGATCGTCGGTATCTCAATACCTAGTTCAATCTCGTTACCGGCAAGTCTCTTTACTCGTTCTATAATACATCATCCCGCAACTAACTCATTAGTTGCAATGCTTGCAAGGCTTATAGTGATGTGCATTACCGAGAGGGCCCAGAGATACCTCTCCGACAATCGGAGTGACAAATCCTAATCTCGGAATACGGCAACCCAACAAGTACCTTCGGAGACACCTGTAGAGCACCTTTATAATCACCTAGTTACGTTGTGACATTTGGTAGCACACAAAGTGTTCCTCCGGTAAACGGGAGTTGCATAATCTTATAGTCATAGGAACATGTATAAATCATGAAGAAAGCAATAGCAACAAACTAAACAATCAAGTGCTATGCTAACGGAATGGGTCAAGTCAATCACATCATTATCCTAATGATGTGATCCCGTTAATCAAATGACAGCTCATGTCTATGGTTAGGAAACATAACCATCTTTGATCAACGAGTTAGTCAAGTAGAGGCATACTAGTGACACTTTGTTTGTCTATGTATTCACACATGTATTATGTTTCCGGTTAATACAATTCTAGCATGAATAATAAACATTTATCATGATATAAGGAAATAAATAATAACTTTATTATTGCCTCTAGGGCATATTTCCTTCAGTCACCCACTTGCACTAGAGTCAATAATCTAGTTCACATCGCCATGTGATTTAATAGCAATAGTTCACATCACCATGTGATTAACACCCATAGTTCACATCGACATGTGACCAACACTCAAAGGGTTTACTAGAGTCAATAATCTAGTTCACATCGCTATGTGATTAACACCCAAAAAGTACTGAGGTGTGATCATGTTTTGCTTGTGAGAGAAGTTTAATCAACGGGTCTGCCACATTCAGATCCGTAAGTATTTTGCAAATTTCTATGTCAACAATACTCTGCACAAAGCTACTCTAGCTAATTGCTCCCACTTTCAATATGTATCCAGATTGAGACTTAGAGTCATCTGGATCAGTGTCAAAACTTGCATCGACGTAACCCTTTACGACGAACCTTTTTGTCACCTCCATAATCGAGAAACATATCCTTATTCCACTAAGGATAATTTTGACCGATGTCCAGTGATCTACTCCTAGATCACTATTGTACTCCCTTGCCAAAATCAGTGTAGGGTATACAATAGATCTGGTACACAGCATGGCATACTTTATAGAACCTATGGCTGAGGCATAGGGAATGACTTTCATTCTCTTTCTATCTTCTGTCGTGGTCGGGCTTTGAGTCTTACTCAATTTCACACTTTGTAACACAGGCAAGAACTCTTTCTTTAACTGTTCATTTTGAACTACTTCAAAATCTTGTCAAGGTATGTACTCATTGAAAAAACTTATCAAGCGTCTTAATCTATCTCTATAGATCTTGATGCTTAATATGTAAGCAGCTTCACCGAGGTCTTTCTTTGAAAAACTCCTTTCAAACACTCCTTTATGCTTTACAGAATAATTCTACATTATTTCTGATCAACAATATGTCATTCACATATACTTATCAGAAATACTATAGTGCTCCCACTCACTTTCTTGTAAATACAGGCTTCACCGCAAGTCTGTATAAAACTATATGCTTTGATCAACTTATCAAAGCGTATATTCCAACTCCGAGATGCTTGCGCCAGTCCATAGATGGATCATTGTAGCTTGCATATTTTGTTAGCACCTTTAGGATTGACAAAACCTTCTGGTTGCATCATATACAACTCTTTTTTAATAAATCTATTAAGGAATGCAGTTTTTCTTATCCATTTACCAGATTTCATAAAATGTGGCAATTGCTAACATGATTCGGACAGACTTAAGCATAGATACGAGTGAGAAATTCTCATCGTAGTCAACACCTTGAACTTGTCAAAAACCTTTTGCGACAATTCTAGCTTTGTAGATAGTAACACTACTATCAGCGTCCCTCTTCCTCTTGAAGATCCATTTAATCTCAATGGCTCGCCGATCATTGGGCAAGTCAATCAAAGTCCATACTTTGTTCTCATACATGGATCCCATCTCAGATTTCATGGCGTCAAGCCATTTTGCGGAATTTGGGCTCATCATCACTTCCTCATAGTTCGTAGGTTCGTCATGGTCAAGTAACATGACCTCCAGAACAGGATTACCGTACCACTCTGGTGCGGATCTTATTCTGGTTGACCTACGAGGTTCGGTAGTAACTTGATCCGAAGTTTCATGATCATCATCATTAACTTCCTCACTAATCGGTGTAGGCATCATTGGAACATATTTCGGTGATGAACTACTTTCCAATTCGGGAGAAGGTACAATTACCTCATCAAGTTCTACTTTCCTCCCATTCACTTCTTTCGAGAGAAACTTCTTTTCTAGAAAGGATCCATTCTTAGCAACGAATGTCTTGCCTTCGGATCTGTGATAAAAGGTGTACCCAACAGTCTCCTTTGGGTATCCTATGAAGAGACATTTCTCCGATTTGGGTTTGAACTTATCAGGATGAAACTTTTTTCATATAAGCACCATAACCCCAAACTTTAAGAAACGACAACTTTGGTTTCTTGCCAAACCACAGTTCAGATTGTGTCGTCTCAACGGACTTAGATGGTGCCCTTTTTTAACGTGAATGTAGCTGTCTTTAATGCATAACCCCAAAACGATAGTGGTAAATCGATAAGAAACATCATAGATTGCACTATATCCAATAAAGTACGGTTATGACGTTCGGACACACCATTATGCTGTGGTGTTCCAGGTGGCATGAGTTTGTGAAACTATTCCACATTGTTTTAATTGAAGACCAAACTCGTAACTCAAATATTTTACTTCTGCGATCATATCGTAGAAACCTTATTTTCTTGTCACGATGATTTTCCACTTCACTCTGAAATTCTTTGAACTTTTCAAATGTTTCAGACTTATGTTTCATCAAGAAGATATACCCATATCTGCTCAAATCATCTGTGAAGGTCAGAAAATAACGATACCCGCCGCGAGCCTCAACACTCATCGGATCGCATACATCAGTATGTATTATTTCCAATAAGTCAATTGCTCGCTCCATTGTTCCGGAGAACGGAGTCTTAGTCATCTTTCCCAAGAGGCATGGTTCACAAGCATCAAGTGATTCATAATCAAGTGATTCCAAAATCCCATCAGCATGGAGTTTCTTCATGCGCTTTACACCAATATGACTTAAACGGCTGTGCCACAAATAAGTTGCACTATCATTATTAACTTTTGCATCTTTTGGCTTCAATATTATGAATATGTGTATCACTACAATCGAGATCCAACAAACAATTTTCGTTGGTGTGTATGACCATAGAAGGTTTTATTCATGTAAACAGAACAACAATTATTCTCTAATTTAAATGAATAACTGTATTGCAATAAACATGATCAAATCATATTCATGCTCAACGCAAACACCAAATATCACTTATTTAGGTTCAACACTAATCCCAAAAGTATAGGGAGTGTGCGATGATGATCATATCAATTTTGGAACTACTTCCAACACACATCGTCACTAATCTTTCGTCTCCCTTAACTAGTCTTTGTTTATTCTGCAACTCCCGTTTCGAGTTACTAATCATAGTAACTGAACCAGTATCAAATGCCGAGGGGTTTCTATAAACACTAGTAAAGTACACATCAATAACATGTATATCCAATATACCTTTGTTCACTTTGCCATCCTTCTTATCCGCCAATTACTTGGGGTAGTTCCGCTTCCAGTGACCAGTCCCTTTGCAGTAGAAGCACTTAGTCTCAGGCTTAGGTCCAGACTTGGGCTTCTTCACTCGAGCAGCAACTTGATTGTTGTTCTTCTTGAAGTTCCCTTTCTTCCCTTTGCCCTTTTCTTGAAACTAGTGGTCTTGTCAACCATCAACACTTGATGCTTTTCTTGATTTCTACCTTCATCGATTTTAGCATCACAAAGAACTCGGGAATTACTTTCGTCTCCCTTGCATATTATAGTTCATCACGAAGTTCTACTAACTTGGTGATGGTGACTAGAGAATTTTGCCAATCACTATTTTATCTGGAAGATTAACTCCCACTTGATTCAAGCGATTGTAGTACCTAGACAATCTGAGCACATGCTCACTGCTTGAGCTATTCTCCTCCATCTTTTAGCTATAGAACTTGTTGGGGACTTCATATCTCTCAACTCGTGTATTTGCTTGAAATATTAACTTCAACTCCTGGAACATCTCATATGGTCCATGACGTTCAGAACGTCTTTGAAGTCCCGATTCTAAGCCGTAAAGCATGGTGCACTAAACTATCAAGTAGTCATCATACCGAGCTTTGCCAAACGTTCATAATGTCTGCATATGCTCCTGCAATAGGTTCGTCACCTAGCGGTGCATCAAGGACATAATTCTTCTGTGCAGCAATGAGGATAAACCTCAGATCACGGATCCAATCCGCATCATTGGTACTAACATCTTTCAACTTAGTTTTCTCTAGGAACATATATAAGACATAGGGAAGCAACAATGCAAGCTGTTGATCTACAACATAATTTGCAAAATACTACCAGGACTAAGTTCATGATAAATTAAAGTTCAATTAATCATATTACTTAAGAACTCCCCTTAGATAGACATCCCTCTAATCTTCTAAGTGATCACGTGATCCATATCAACTAAACCATGTCCGATCATCACGTGAGATGGAGTAGTTTCAATGGTGAACATCACTATGTTGATCATATCTACTATATGATTCACGCTCGACCTTTCAGCCTCCGTGTTCCGAGGCCATATCTGTTATATGCTAGGCTCGTCAAGTTTAACCTGAGTATTCCGCGTGTGCAACTGTTTTGCACCCGTTGTATTTGAACGTAGAGCCTATCACACCGATCATCACGTGGTGTCTCAGCATGAAGAACTTTCGCAACGGTGCATACTCAGGGAGAACACTTATACTTTGATAATTTAGTGAGGGATCATCTTATAATGCTACCGTCAATCAAAGCAAGATAAGATGCATAAAAGATAAACATCACATGCAATCAATATAAGTGATATGATATGGCCATCATCATCTTGTGCTTGTGATCTCCATCTTCGAAGCACCGTCATGATCACCATCGTCACCGGTGCGACACCTTGATCTCCATCGTAGCATCGTTGTCGTCTCGCCAATCTTATACTTATACGACTATCGCTACCGCTTAGTGATAAAGTAAAGCATTACAGGGCGATTGCATTGCATACAATAAAGCGACAACCATATGGCTCCTGCCAGTTGCCGATAACCCGGTTACAAAACATGATCATCTCATACAATAAAATATAGCATCATGTCTTGACCATATCACATCAAAACATGCCCTGCAAAAAAAGTTAGATGTCCTCTACTTTGTTATTGCAAGTTTTACGTGGCTGCTACGGGCTTAACAAGAATCGTTCTTACCTACGCATCAAAAACCACAACAATAGTTTGTCAAGTTGGTGCTGTTTTAACCTTCGCAAGGACCGGGCGTAGCCACACTCGGTTCAACTAAAGTTGGAGAAACTGACACCCGCCAGCCACCTGTGTGCAAAGCACGACGGTAGAACCAGTCTCGCGTAAGCGTACGCGTAATGTCGGTCCGGGCCGCTTCATCCAACAATACCGCCGAACCAAAGTATGACATGCTGGTAAGCAGTATGACTTATATCGCCCACAACTCACTTGTGTTCTACTCGTGCACATAACATCAATGCATAAAACCTGGCTCGGATGCCACTGTTGGGGAAAGTAGTAATTTCAAAATAATTCCTACGCACACGCAAGATCATGGTGATGCATAGCAACGAGAGGGGAGAGTGTTGTCCACGTACCCTCGTAGACCGAAAGCGGAAGCGTTAGCACAACGCGGTTGATGTAGTCGTACATCTTCATGGCCCGACCAATCAAGCACCGAAACTACGGCACCTCCAAGTTCTAGCACACGTTCAGCTCGATGACGATCCCCGGACTCCGATCCAGCAAAGTGTCGGGGAAGAGTTCCGTCAGCACGACGACATGGTGACGATCTTGATGTTCTACAGTCGCAGGGCTTCGCCTAAGCACCACTACAATATTATCGAGGATTATGGTGGAGGGGGGCACCGCACGCGGCTAAGAAAACGATCACGAAGATCAACTTGTGTGTCTATGGGGTGCCCCCTGCCTGTAACATCCCAAATTTTGAATTTGGAATGTTATACACTAGATCATCATGCATATCATATTTTATTTTGCATTTTGGTTGATCCTATAAATACTACGCAACTCAATGACCCACGGAGAGAGTTGGGGATTTCGTTATTTTCATATTTGAGTTTTCTCAAATTTTGAGAATAGGATCATTTGATTTTATTTATTTTATCGTCAATTATTTCTATTACAAAAATATGATAGAGGGAATAAAATGACTTCCCCAAAATAAAGAAATATTGAGGATTTAATAATAAAATCAAATAAGATTTTATTTTGGAGTTTTTCGGTGTTTTATTTGAATTTAGGAAAAATGTGCGTTTTTCAAAATTGCATTTAGGGCCCAAATAAATGTTCACATTGTGCGGCTTGATTTTAGAAGCCCATGAAAATTTATTTCGGAATTTTTGGAGTTCGTTTAGTATTTCTTTTTATTTTTCTTCCGAGCGGAATAATTAAAAAAAAAACGAACGGACTTCGGGCCGTACCCGAGCGGGACACCGCCCGGGGGCAGCCTTTAAATAGCGCCGCCCCCAGCCGCCCCAGCCCATCAGCCCCGCCTCGATCCGCGCGCACCGCCGGAGCCGCCGCCGCCGATCCCGCCGCCCGAGGTTCGTCGCGTCTCGTTTTCCGTGCCGAAAAAAAAATTCGGCGTTCATCATTTTTCTTTTTCTCGGATTAAATCCGTGATTTTTCTGATCGCGATTCCTGATCCGATTTTCGTTTTAGTTTAACTTTTCGCTCGTTTATCGGAATCAGGCGATTCAAGCGCCTAGAGTTTCGTCTCGAAACTCTCTATCCGTTTAACCAACTTAAACAAGTTTTTGCTACTGTAAAGTTTGCCCTAGATCCAGATTACTAGAACGAAGTTGTTTTCTTTCGTTGTTTCGTTCGATTTGATTCTTTTTGCCAACCGGAGTTCTTAAGTTGAACCTTCTGGTTAGACCTCTTATTTGAGTTTTACCTGTGCATTAGATGAGTACTTATTGTATGCTTGTTTGTTTGTCTGCGATAGAATACCCGGAGTGCGCCGCCTGTTACTTCGAATCGTTAGGTTTTGCGGATCATCAGCAAGGCAAGTAACACTTTGATCATACCTTTTCTACTACCCAGTTTTATTGCATTAGATCAATCCTCACACATTGCATGATTAGGATCTAATTAAATTGTGGATGGGAAGTAGTTGAGGTAGTACCTATTACCTGTTTATTATCAAACCTTTGGGAGTTCTTCTACGTTTGCTTATTATGCCATGCTATGCTAGTAGACATGGATTGGGTGAGTGAAATCCATGACAGATGTGAGATTGCTAATTAATGGTTTATCTAAGGTGGCAACTTAAACACACATCTGGGTGGATTGAGGCACCTGGGTATTTCAGGACTTGCCTATTTTCTTTTGGACCGCCACCCAGGCTCAAAGGGATCATGAGACTATTCATACTAGAAACTTCCGTGTGCATCCACAAGCTATTATGGGCTCTAGCATAGTTGACTAAGTCGTGCGAACTCTTACAGTGGTAGACTAGCAGATGTAGGGGATGTAGGTGGTACGGTCTACCCATCGTAAGGTGCTAGCGCTTCTGAAAGGCTATGTCTCGGTCATCCGTCTTCTCAAACACCATGTAGTGCTAGAAACCAAACGGAGGCGATCGAGTCTTGTGGGGAAAAGTGCGCAAACCTCTGCAGAGTGTAATAAACTAATCATGGTTAGCCGTGTCCCCGGTTATGGACATCTTGAGTATCTAGTACCTGGATTTTCATGTGAATCTAAACATGTTACTCTAAAATTAATTTTGTTGGGTTATGTTTAATGATGATGCTTAATTGGGATTGAGAATGTTGTCAACCATTCTCAATGTTTAACAACCACCATGATAGTAATTAAATTTTATTCCTTTGAAGTAGGGAAAAATTGGCTTTACGCAAAACTGTAACCATAGAGCTTTCCACCAGCCAAATATGCATATAGTATAGCTGTTTCATTCCATTATTCTCTATGTGTTACCTTGCCAGCATATTCCATGTGCTGACCCGTTTTCGGGCTGCAACGTTAATGTTGCAGACTTTTCAAACGATGATTAAGGAGTTTTTAGGTCATGGTTCTATACTCAGTGATGCCGTTGGAGTTGATGGACTCACTTATCTTCCAAGCCTTCCGCTATTATCGTTATTAGATGGCCTTAAGCCATATTTATTGTAATAATTTCTCTTTTGAGACACTCGATGTAATAAGTGTGTGACTGCTACTCTGCTATAAATCCTCCGAGTACTGTGTGGTGTCAGCATTACTAATCCAGGGATGACACCGGAGCACAGAGATCAGACTGTTTGAGGTCTGGTCGCTACAGAGATGGTATCAGAGCACACGCTGACTGCAGGACACGACCACTAAGCTAAAGACCTAGATCACTATTCACTCTCTTCTCTTCTGACCTCTCATCTTTTCTACTCTTTAGGATGGCGGATGCAAGGAACAAGTTCACACAACCGGATGAAGATACACCCTTTGGACGACACTTGAAGGAAGTCACTAGATACCTGAACATAGGAGTACCAAGTTTCACTGGAACCTACAATGCCACTTTACCTGAAGAAGAGCGCTGGATGATTCAAGTTCAAGTTCCAGGAAGGACGTTCATGCCAGTCACTGAGCCCATAGAGTTTTCTTTTGATGCACCAACTTGGAGTCTAGGAAAGAGCATGGCAGCTCACATCGCCATGGGACGCATTGGAGAAGTCTACCGCAAGGATCTCAAGGATACTATCTACCAGATTTGTGGGCGCCGAGATGAACACTGGGAGATGATCAGCACCAAGAAGGATAGATCAATCGCAGCTTTTATCCAGGAGCTAAACCAGCACATTCGATGACAGGAGAACCAGATGTGCGCCGACATGATAGATCTGAAGAAGGCTAAGACTAGAATCAAGGAACTGGAGGAAGAACTCAAGGCTACACGTGAAGATTATGAAGAAGAAATTGAAGTATTGGTGGAGAAGAATGACGACCTGATCAAGAAGATTGGAATATTTATGGGAGGCCCTACGTCAGTAGATGAAGACGAAGAACCCAAGGAAATTAGCCCGGAAGACTACATCATCATCGACGGCACCGACTCGGAAGCAGATAATAGCGATGATGACTATGTTGATGAAGCTGGAGCAGATATTATGGAGTCAACGACCGTAGAATATTTCTAGTAGACCACCTCATTAGTAGTAGTAGTCCACCATGTAAATATAGTAGTCCGAGCACTTTTGCGATAGTTAGATCGATTGTATGCCCTTGTTTGATTAATTGAAGTGAATTGTTTGTTTTGCCTCATGTGCATATGGGTAGTGTTTTCTCTTTAGACCCCCTCTATTCTTATATCTCATCTTTTCTAAACCCTCAGATGCCTCCGAGACGTGACCCCGGATTTACCTTTCCACCGGAGCTCACCCAGTTGATCCAGCAGCAGAACACATTGATGCTGTTGCTAGTCCAGAATCAGAATCAGGGGAACAACAACAACCCACCACCACCACCACCACCTGTTGACCACTTAGCCCGTTTTCTTAGGCTGAATCTGCCGGTGTTTTCCAGTAGCACCGAGCCGATATTAGCGGATGATTGGCTCCGCAAGACAGCTAGGGAGTTAACCACAGCAGGATGCACAGATGCGGAGAAGGTGAAGTTTGCCGCACATCAGTTAGAAGGACCCGCAACATCATGGTGGGAGAATTTCACAGCCACTTTCCCAGTAGACACTGTCACATGGGACCAGTTTCAGCAGGCTTTTCGTACTGTACATGTTTCAGCAGGAGCTATGGCCATGAAGAAGCGTGAGTTTCGCAACTTGCACCAAGGAGGACGGACAGTTGGCCAGTATGTGGAGGAATTTAGTAAGTTAGCACGTTATGCACCAGATTACGTCGCTACGGATGCAGCTAAGCAGGAGAAGTTTTTAGAAGGACTGAATGATGAGTTGAGCATGCAGTTGATGGTAGCCACCTTCAACAACTACCAGGAGTTGGTAGATCGTGCTCTTATGATTGAAGGGAAGCAGCAGCAAATTGAGAATCGCAAGAGGAAGTATGGACAAGGAAAGTACAATTCAGGAGCTCAGCAGAAGCCACGTTTTACCCCTAGACCGGGAGGACATTTTCAGCATACCCATGGAGGAGGTAGCTCGCACAATCACAATAGCACCAAGAATGGTAATGGCAATGGAGGAAGCAACGGCCAGAACCGCACCAACCCATCAACCCCAGCCAAGAAGGATCTAAGTCAAGTCACTTGTTTTAAGTGTTCGAAGACAGGACATTATGCAAATGAATGTCCTGAATTGCAAAATGGAAATAGTAATGGAAGTTCTGGGAAGAAGCCGAACCCTTTTAACAGGGGACATGTGAACCACGTTAGCGTGGAGGAGGTTGAAGCTCAGCCCGATGCAGTAATAGGTAAGTTTTTGGTTAAGTCATTTACTGCACTCGTTCTTTTTGATACTGGCGCATCGCATTCATACATCTCAAGGGGATTTGTGGATAAGTATAACCTACCAACCCAAGCCCTTAGGTCACCCATGTCAGTAACCTCGCCCGAAGCAGAGTATGTGGCTAGTCTATGGTGTGATCGGTTACCATTAAGGATTGGTAACTATGCTTTTCCCTCAGACCTAATAGTATTGCAATCTCAAGGATTGGATGTGATATTAGGCATGGATTGGTTATCAAAGTATGAAGGGAATATTGAGTGTGCTAGTAAGTCAATTTTGCTTACCACACCAGAAGGGAGAAGGATCAAGTATGTATCCCGGCATGTGCCAAAGAGGACTCAAGTAAATTGCCTAACAGGAGTTGTGCAGGAGGAAGTACTAGTGGTAAGGGATTTCCCTGATGTATTTCCAGAGGAGTTGCCAGGCATGCCACCGGATAGAGATATTGAGTTTTTGATTGAGCTATTGCCAGGCACAGGGCCAATATCAAAGAGACCATATAGGATGTCAGCAAAGGATTTGGTGGAAGTTAAGAAGCAGATTAAGGAGTTACTGGATAAAGGATATATTCGCCCAAGTTCTTCACCTTGGGGATCGCCAGTACTTCTGGTGGAGAAGAAAGATGGATCGTTAAGGATGGTTGTTGATTATCAAGGATTAAATGAAGTAACGATCAAAAACAAGTACCCACTACCAATGATCAACGATCTGTTTGATCGATTGCAAGGAGCTAAGGTATTTTCCAAGATCGATCTGCGATCAGGATACCACCAGTTGAAGATTCGAGAACAGGATATTCCGAAGACAGCTTTTACCACCAGGTATGGGCTATATGAGTATACCGTTATGTCATTTGGTCTGACTAACGCACCTGCCTATTTTATGAACATGATGAACAAAGTGTTTATAGAGTTTTTGGATAAGTTCTTCATAGTGTTCATTGATGATATCCTGGTTTATTCGAAGAATGAAGAGGAACATAAGGAGCATTTGCGTTTGGTACTTGGAAAGCTCAGAGAACATCAATTATATGCCAAGTTCAGCAAATGTGAGTTTTGGTTGAAGGAAGTAGGATTCCTCGGACATGTTATATCTGGAGAAGGTATAGCAGTAGATCCCGCCAAAGTTGAAACCTTGACCAAGTGGGAAGCCCCAACAACAGTTGGAGAGATCCGGAGTTTTCTTAGACTCGTAGGATACTACCGAAGAATTATTGAGAATTTCTCAAAGATTGCGAAGCCTATGACTGAGTTGTTGAAGAAGGATACCAAGTTCATATGGACGGAGGAGTGTGAGGCTAGTTTCCAGGAGTTGAAGAAACGCTTAGTTACCTCACCAGTATTGATTTTACCAGACTAGACCAAGGATTATGAGGTGTATTGCGACGCTTCACATCGAGGACTTGGAGCAGTGCTTATGCAGGAAGGGAGAGTTGTTTCATATGCCTCAAGACAACTGAAACCTCATGAGTTGAATTATGCCACACATGATTTGGAGTTAGCAGCCGTAGTGCATGCATTGAAGACATGGAGACATTTTCTCATTGGAAATCATTGTGAGGTGTACACGGATCATAAGAGTTTGAAGTACATCTTCACACATAAGGAGTTGAATCCCAGACAAAGGAGATGGTTGGAGCTTGTCAAGGATTATGATATGAAATTGCATTATCACCTCGGAAAGGCTAATGTAGTAGCTGACGCATTAAGCCGTAAGAGCCATGTCAATACGTTAATGACGGGAGGAATACCAAGGGAGTTAGCCGAAAATCTTCGTGAACTATGTTTGGAAATAGTTCTGAGAGGTTATGTAGCAGCAATGGAGATTCAGTCAACTTTGATGGATAGAATCAGAGAAGCTCAGAAAGCTGACAAAGAGATTTCCGCTATAAAGGAGAAACTGAGCAAAGGAAAAGCTAAAGGATTTCGTGAGGATGAGCACGACACCCTATGGTTTGAAGACCGCGTTTACGTGCCCAATGACCCGGAGAGCAGGAAGTTGATTTTGCAAGAGGCACACGACTCACCGTATTCAATTCACCCAGGAAATACCAAGATGTATCTGGATTTGAAGGATGTTTTCTGGTGGACCGGAATGAAGAAGGATATTATGGAGTATGTAGCAGTTTGTGATGTATGTCAGAGAGTAAAGGCAGAGCATCAGAAGCCAGCGGGATTGTTACAACCATTGCCGATACCCGAATGGAAGTGGGATAAGTTAGGCATGGATTTTATCACGGGATTGCCTAGGACTCGTTCAGGCTATGACTCGATTTGGGTTGTAGTTGATCGATTGATGAAAGTAGCTCATTTCATCCCAGTAAAGACCACTTATACCAGTGCTAAGTTGGCAAAGATATACATGACCAGGATCGTATGTCTGCATGGAGTTCCAAGGAGTATCGTATCAGATAGAGGAACCCAGTTTACCTCAAAGTTCTGGAAGCAGTTGCACGAAACTTTGGGTACCAGGCTAGAATTCAATACAACTTTTCATCCACAGACAGATGGACAAACCGAGAGAGTCAATCAGATTTTGGAGGATATGCTGAGAGCTTGTGCGCTAGATTACGAATCTAGTTGGGACGATAATTTGCCATATGCAGAGTTCTCTTACAACAACAGTTACCAAACCAGTTTAAAGATGGCCCCTTTCGAAGCTTTGTACGGAAGGAGGTGCAGGACACCGTTGTCATGGGACGAAGATGGAGACCGCCAGTTGTTTGGTCCTGACTTGATTAAAGAGTCTGAACAAAAGGTGAAGTTGATTCGCGATAGGCTCAAGGTAGCCCAGTCCAGACAGAAGAGTTATGTAGATTCTAAACGCAAGGAGACAGTTTACGAAGTTGGAGATAGAGCTTATCTTCGAGTATCACCACTTCGGGGAACAAAGCGTTTTGGAGTTAAAGGGAAGTTAGCACCACGATTTGTAGGACCATATCGAGTTTTGGAGCGTATGGGAGAAGTAGCCTACAAGTTGGAATTGCCCGAAGGATTGTCAGGAGTTCATGATGTGTTCCACGTTTCCCAGTTGAAGAAGTGTCACGCGGAGATGGTTGGCATACCGTTGAGAGACACAGTGCCATTGGAAACTATTCAGTTGGATAACGATTTGACCTACGAGGAGAAACCAGTCAAGATTCTCGAGTTTGCCAACCGAGTTACTCGCAGCAAGGTTATCAAGTTTTGCAAAGTTCAGTGGATCCAACACATAGAGGATGAAGCCACCTGAGAGCGAGAGGAAGATTTGCTCAAAGACCACCCTCACCTATTTTCTAGCCAACCCGAATCTCGAGGGCGAGATTCATCTTAAGGGGGGTAGGTTTGTAACATCCCAAATTTCCAATTTGGAATGTTATACACTAGATCATCATGCATATCATATTTTATTTTGCATTTTGGTTGATCCTAGAAATTCTACGCAACTCAATGACCCACGGAGAGAGTTGGGGATTTCGTTATTTTCATATTTGAGTTTTCTCAAATTTTGAGAATAGGATCATTTGATTTTATTTATTTTATCGTTAATTATTTCTATTACAAAAATATGAGAGAGGGAATAAAATGACTTTCCCAAAATAAAGAAATATTGAGTATTTAATAATAAAATCAAATATTTATTTCGGAGTTTCTCGGTGTTTTATTTGAATTTAGGAAAAATGTGCGTTTTTCAAAATTGCATTGAGGGCCCAAATAAATGTTCACCTTGTGCGGCTTGATTTTAGAAGCCCGTGAAAATTTATTTCGGAATCTTTGGAGTCCGTTTAGTATTTCTTTTTATTTTTCTTCCGAGCGGAATAATTAAAAAAACAAAAAAAAATGAACCGACTTCGGGCCGTACCCGAGCGGGACACCGCCCAGGGGCAGCCTTTAAATAGCGCCGCCCCGAGGCGCCCGAGCCCATCAGCCCCGCCTTGATCCGCGCGCGCCGCCGGAGCCGCCGCCGCCGACGATCCCACCGCCCGAGGTTCGTTGCGTCTCGATTTCCGTGCCGAATTTTTTTTTGGCGTTCGTCGTTTTTCTTTTTCTCGGATTAAATCCGCGATTTTTCTGATCGCGATCCCTGATCCGATTTTCGTTTTAGTTTAACTTTTCGCTCATTTATCGGAATCAGGCTATTCAAGCGCCTAGAGTTTCGTCTCGAAACCATCTATCCGTTTAACCAACTTAAACAAGTTTTTGCTACTGTAAAATTTTCCCTAGATCCAGATTACTAGAACGGAGTTGTTTTCTTTCGCCGTTTGACTTTCGTTGTTTCGTTCGATTTGATTCTTTTTGCCAACCGGAGTTCTTAAGTTGAACCTTCTGGTTAGATCTCTTATTTGAGTTTTACATGTGCATTGGATGAGTACTTATTGTATGCTTGTTTGTTTGTCTGCGATAGAATACCCGGAGTGCGGCGCCTGTTACTTCGAATCGTTAGGTTTTGCGGATCATCAGCAAGGCAAGTAACACTTTGATCATACATTTTCTACTACCCAGTTTTATTGCATTAGATCAATCCTCACACATTGCATGATTAGGATCTAATTAAATTGTGGGATGGGAAGTAGTTGAGGTAGTACCTATTACCTGTTTATTATCAAACCTTTGGGAGTTCTTCTACGTTTGCTTATTATGCCGTGCTATGCTAGTAGACGTGGATTGGGTGAGTGAAATCCATGACAGATGTGAGATTGCTAATTAATGATTTATTTAAGGTGGCAACTTAAACACACATCTGGGTGGATTGAGGCACCTGGGTATTCCAGGACTTGCCTATTTTCTTTTGGACCGCCACCCAGGCTCAAAGGGATCATGAGACTATTCATACTAGAAACTTCCGTGTGCAGCCACAAGCTATTATGGGCTCTAGCATAGTTGACTAAGTCGTGTGAACTCTTACAGTGGTAGACTAGCAGATGTAGGGGATGTAGGTGGTATGGTCTACCCATCGTAAGGTGCTAGCGTTTCTGAAAGACTATGTCTCGGTCATCTGTCTTCTCAAACACCATGTAGTGCGAGAAACCAAACGGAGGCGATCGAGTCTTGTGGGGAAAAGTGCGCAAACCTCTGCAGAGTGTAATAAACTAATCATGGTTAGCCGTGTCCGCGGTTATGGACATCTTGAGTATCTAGTACCTCGATTTTCATGTGAATCTCAACATGTTACTTTAAAATTAATTTTGTTGGGTTATGTTTAATGATGATGCTTAATTGGGATTGAGAATACTGTCAACCATTCTCAATGTTTAATAACCACCATGATAGTAATTAAATTTTATTCCTTTGAAGTAGGGAAAAATTGGCTTTACGCAAAACTGTAACCATAGAGCTTTCCACCAGCCAAATATGCATATAGTATAGCTATTTCATTCCATTATTCTCTATGTGTTACCTTGCCAGCATATTCCATGTGCTGACCCGTTTTCGGGCTGCAACGTTAATGTTGCAGACTTTTCAGACGACGATTAAAGAGTTTTTAGGTCGTGGTTCTATACTCAGGGATGTCGTTGGAGTTGATGGACTCACTTATCTTCCAAGCCTTCCGCTGTTATCGTTATTAGATGGCCTTAAGCCATATTTATTGTAATAAGTTCTCTTTTGAGACACTCGATGTAATAAGTGTGTGATTGCTACTCTGCTATAAATCCTCCGAGTACTGTGTGGTGTCAGCATTACTGATCCAGGGATGACACCGGAGCACAGAGATCAGACTGTTTGAGGCCTGGTCGCTACACTGCCCCCGTATATAAAGGAGTGGAGGAGGGGGGGCGGCCCTCTCTGGCACGCCCTAGGGGAGTCCTACTCTCACCGGGAGTAGGATTCCCCCTTTCCTAGTAGAACTAGGAGCCCTTCCAAGTAGTAGGAGTAGGAGGGGAGGAAAGGGAAGGGAAAAGGAGAAGGAAGGAAGGGGGCGCCCCCCTTCCCTAGTCCAATTCGGACTGGCCAATGGGGAGGGGTGCGGCCACCTTTTGAGGCCTTTTCTCTCCTTTCCCGTATGGCCCATTAAGGCCCAATACGAATTCTCGTAACTCCGCGGTACTCCCGAAAATACCCGAATCACTCGGAACCTTTCCAATGTCCGAATATAGTCGTCCAATATATCGATCTTTTTGTCTCGACCATTTCGAGACTCCTCGTCATGTCCCCGATCTCATCCGGGACTCCGAACTCCTTCGGTACATCAAAACTCATAAACTCATAATATAATTGTCATCGAAACCTTAAGCGTGCGGACCCTATGGGTTCGAGAACAATGTAGACATGACCGAGACACATCTCCGGTCAATAACCAATAGCGGAACCTGGATGCTCATATTGGCTCCCACATATTCTATGAAGATCTTTACCAGTCAGACCGCATAACAACATACGTTGTTCCCTTTGTCATCGGTATGTTACTTGCCCGAGATTCGATCGTCGGTATCTCAATACCTAGTTCAATCTCGTTACCGGCAAGTCTCTTTACTCGTTCTGTAATACATCATCCCGCAACTAACTCATTAGTTGCAATGCTTGCAAGGCTTAAGTGATGTGCATTAGCGAGAGGGCACAGAGATACCTCTCCGACAATCGGAGTGACAAATCCTAATCTCGAAATATGCCAACCCAACAAGTACCTTCGGAGACACCTGTAGAGCACATTTATAATCACCCAGTTACGTTGTGACGTTTGGTAGCACACAAAGTGTTCCTCCGGTAAACAGGAGTTGCATAATCTCATAGTCATAAGAACATGTATAAGTCATGAAGAAAGCAATAGCAACAAACTAAACGTTCAAGTGCTATGCTAACGGAATGGGTCAAGTCAATCACATCATTATCCTAATGATGTGATCCCGTTAATCAAATGACATCTCATGTCTATGGTTAGGAAACATAACCATCTTTGATCAACGAGCTAGTCAAGTAGAGGCATACTAGTGACACTCTGTTTGTCTATGTATTCATACATGTATTATGTTTCCGGTTAATACAATTCTAACATGAATAATAAACATTTATCATGATATAAGGAAATAAATAATAACTTTATTATTGCCTCTAGGGCATATTTCCTTCACTACAAGGGTACGTAGACAACACTCTCCCCTCTCGTTGCTATGCATCACCATGATCCTGTGTGTGCGCTGAATTTTTTTTGAAATTACTACGTTCCCCAACAGTGGCATCCGAGCCTGATTTTATGCGTTGATGTAATATGCACGAGTAGAACACAAGTGAGTTGTGGGCGATATAAGTCATACTGCTTACCAACATGTCACACTTTGGTTCGGCGGTATTGTTGGATGAAGCGGCCCGGACCGACATTACGCGTATGCTTATGCAAGACTGGTTTTATCGCCGTGCTATCCACACAGGTGACTAGCGGGTGTCAGTTTCTCCAAGTTTAGTTGAACCGAGTGTGGCTACGCCCGGTCCTTGAGAAGGTTAAAACAACACTAACTTGACAAACTATCGTTGTGGTTTTGATGCGTAGGTAAGAACGGTTCTTGCTTAGCCCGTAGCAGCCACATAAAACTTGCAACAACAAAGTAAAGGACGTCTAACTTGTTTTTGCAGGGCATGTTATGATGTGATATGGTCAAGACGTGATGAGATATAAGTTGTTGTATAAGATGATCATGTCTTGTTGAAGTTATCGGCAACTGGCAGAAGCCTTATGGTTGTTTCTTTATTGCATAAGATGCAAGCGCCAAATAATTGCTTTACTTTATCGCTATGCGATAGCAATAGTTGCAAGAGCAATAGTTGGCGAGACGACCATGTGACGACACATTGATATAGATCAAGATGATGGAGATCATGGTGTCATGCCGGTAATGATGGAAATCATGATGATGCTTTGGAGATGGAGATCAAAGGCAAAAGATGATGATGGCCATATCATGTCACATATTTTGATTGCATGTGTTGTTTATCTTTTATACATCTTATTTTGCTTAGTTTGATGGTAGCTTTATAAGATGATCTCTCACTAATTATCAAGGTACAAGTGTTCTCCCTGAGTATGCACCATTGCGAAAGTTCTTCGTGCTGAGACACCGCGTGATTATCGGGTGTGATAGGCTCTACGTTCAAATAGAATGGGTGCAAAACAGTTGCACACACGGAATACTCAGGTTAAACTTGACGAGTCTAGCATATAACAGATATGGCCTCGGAACACTGAGACCGAAAGGTCGAGCGTGAATCATATAGTAGATATGATCAACATAGTGATGTTCACCATTGAAACTACTCCATCTCACGTGATGATCGGACATGGTTTAGTTAATGTGGATCACGTGATCACTTAGAGGATTAGAGGGATGGATATCTAAGTGGGAGTTCTTAAGTAATATGATTAATTGAACTTAAATTTATCATGAACTTAGTCCTGGTAGTATTAGCATATTTATGTTGTAGATCAATAGCTCGCGTTTAGCTCCCCTGTTTTATTTTTGATATGTTCCTAGAGAAAACTAAGTTGAAAGATGTTAGTAGCAATGATGCGGATTGGATCCATGATCTGAGGTTTATCCTCATTGCTGCACAAAAGAATTATGTCCTTGATGCACCGCTAGGTGACAAATGCAGATGTTATGAACGTTTGGCTAGCTCAATATGATGACTACTTGATAGTTTAGTGCACCATACTTAAACGGCTTAGAATCGGGACTTCAAAGACGTTTTGAATGTCATGGACCATATGATATGTTCCAGGAGTTGAAGTTAATATTTCAAGCAAATACCCGAGTTGAGAGATATGAAGTCTCCAACAAGTTCTATAGCTAAAAGATGGAGGAGAATAGCTCAAGCAGTGAGCATGTGCTAAGATTGTCTGGGTACTACAATCACTTGAATCAAGTGGGAGTTAATCTTCCAGATAAAATAGTGATTGAAAGAATTCTCTAGTCACCATCACCAAGTTAGTAGAACTTCGTGATGAACTATAATATGCAAGGGATAACAGAAACGATTCCCAAGCTCTTCGTGATGCTGAAATCGACGAAGGTAGAAATCAAGAAAAAACATCAAGTATTGATGGTAAACAAAACCACTAGTTTCAAGTAAAGGCACAAAGGGAAGAAAGGGGAACTTTAATAAGAACGGCAAGCAAGTTGCTGCTCAAGTGAAAAAACCCAAGTCTGGACCTAAGCCTGAAACTGAGTGCTTGTACTGCAAAGGAACTCATCACTGGAAGCGGAACTACCCAAGTAATTGGCAGATAAGAAGGATGGCAAAGTGAACATAGGTATATTTGATATACATGTTATTGATGTGTACTTTACTAGTGTTTATAGCAACCCCTCAGTATTTGATACTAGTTCAATTGCTAAGAATAGTAACTCAAAACGGGAGTTGCAGAATGAATAGAGACTAGTTAAGGGTGAAGTGACGATGTGTATTAGAAATGGTTCCAAAATTGATATGATCATCATCGCACACTCCCTATACTTTCGGGATTAGTGTTAAACCTAAAATAAATGTTATTTAGTGTTTACGTTGAGCATGAATATGATTGGATCATGTTTATTGCAATACATTTATTCATGTAAATAATTGTTGTTTTGTTTACATGAATAAAACCTTCTATGGTCATACACCCAATGAAAATGGTTTGTTGGATCTCGATCGTGGTGATACACATTTTCATAATATTGAAGCCAAAAGATGCAAAGTTAATAATGATAGTGCAACTTATTTGTGGCACTGCCGTTTAGGTCATATTGGTGTAAAGCGCATGAAGAAAATCCATGCTGATGGGCTTTTGGAATCACTCAATTATGAATCAGTTGATACTTGCGAACCATGCCTCATGGGCAAGATGACTAAGACTCCGCTCTCCAGAACAATGGAGCGAGCAACAGATTTGTTGAAAATCATACATACTAATGTATGTGGTCCGATGAATATTGAGGCTCGCGGCAGGTATCATTATTTTCTAATCTTCAAAGATGATTTGAGCAGATATGAGTATATCTACTTGATAAAACACAAGTCTAAAACATTTGAAAAGTTCAAAGAATTTTAGAGTGAAGTGGAGAATCATCGTAACAAAAATAAAAGTTTCTATGATATGATCGCAGAAGTAAAATATTTGAGTTACGAGTTTGGCCTTCAGTTAAAACAATGTGAAATAGTTTCACTACTCATGTGTTGGGGAACGTAGTAATTTCCAAAAATTTCCTACGCACACGCAAGATCATGGTGATGCACAACAACGAGAGGGGAGAGTGTTTTCTACGTACCCTCATAGACCGGAAGCGGAAGCGTTATAACAACGCGGTTGATGTAGTCGTACGTCTTCACGGCCCGACCAATCAAGCACCGAAACTACGGCACCTCCGAGTTTTTGCACACGTTCAGCTCGATGACGATCCCCAGACTCCGATCCAGCAAAGTGTCGGGGATGAGTTCCGTCAGCACGACGGCGTGGTGACGATCTTGATGTTCTACCGTCGCAGGGCTTCGCCTAAGCACCGCTACAATATTATCGAGGATTATGGTGGAGGGGGCACCGCACACGGCTAAGAGATCAATGATTAATTGTTGTGTCTCTGGGGTGCCCTCCTGCCCCCGTATATAAAGGAGTGGAGGAGGGGGCCGGTCAAGGAGGGTGGCGCGCCCAAGGGGGGGAGTCCAACTCCCACCGGGAGTAGGACTCCCCTTTTTCCTATTAGGAGTAGGAGAGGGAAGGGAGAGGAAGGAGGGAGGAAGGAAAGGGGGGCCGGCCCCCCTCCCAATTCAGATTGGGCTTGGGGGGGGCGCCCCCTCCCTTGCTCCTTTCCCCTCCTTTCCACTAAGGCCCAATAAGGCCCATATACCTCCCGGGGGGTTCCGATAACCTCCTGGTGATCCGGTATTGTCCCAATCTTACCCGGAACCTTTCCGGTGTCCAAATATAGTCGTCCAATATATCGATCTTTATGTCTCGACCATTTCGAGACTCCTCGTCAAGTCCGTGATCACATCCGGGACTCTGAACAACCTTCGGTACATCAAAATATATAAACTCATAATGAAACTGTCATCGTAACGTTAAGCGTGCGGACCCTATGGGTTCGAGAACAATGTAGACATGACCGAGACACGTCTCCGGTCAATAACCAATAGCGGAACCTGGTTGCTCATATTGGCTCCTACATATTCTACGAAGATCTTTATCGGTCAGACCGCATAACAACATACGTTGTTCCCTTTGTCATTGGTATGTTACTTGCCTGAGATTCGATCGTCGGTATCTCAATACCTAGTTCAATCTCGTTACTGGCAAGTCTCTTTACTCGTTCCGTAATTCATCATCTTGCAACTAACTTATTAGTTGCATTGCTTGCAAGGCTTAAGTGATGTGTATTACCGAGAGGGCCCAGAGATACCTCTCCGACAATCGGAGCGACAAATCCTAATCTCGAAATATGCCAACCCAACATGTACCTTTGGAGACACCTGTAGAGCACCTTTATAATCACCCAGTTACGTTGTGACGTTTGGTAGCACACAAAGTGTTCCTCCGGTAAACGGGAGTTGCATAATCTCATAGTCATAGGAACATGTATAAGTCATGAAGAAAGCAATAGCAACATACTAAACGATCGGGTGCTAAGCTAATGGAATGGGTCATGTCAATCACATCATTCTCCTAATGATGTGATCCCGTTAATCAAATGACAACTCATGTCTATGGTTAGGAAACATAACCATCTCCGATTAACGAGCTAGTCAAGTAGAGGCATACTAGTGACACTTTGTTTGTCTATGTATTCACACAAGTATTACGTTTCCGGTTAATACAATTCTAGCATGAATAATAAACATTTATCATGATATAAGGAAATAAATAATAACTTTATTATTGCCTCTAGGGCATATTTCCTTCATCACGCCACCTGAAACACCACAGTGTAATGGTGTGTCCGAACATCGTAACCGTACTTTATTAGATATGGTGCGATCTATGATGTCTCTTACCAATTTACCACTATCGTTTTGGGGTTATGCATTAGAGACAGCTACATTCAATTTAAAAGGGCACCATCTAAATCCGCTGAGACGACACCGTATGAACTATGGTTTGGCAAGAAACCTAAGCTGTCGTTTCTTAAAGTTTGAGGTTACAATGCTTATGTGAAAAAGTTTCAACCTGATAAGCTCAAACCCAAATTGGAGAAGTGCGTCTTCATAGGATACCCAAAAGAAAATGTTGGGTACACCTTCTATCACAGATCCGAAGGCAAGATATTCATCGCTGAGAATAGATCCTTTCCAGAGAAGGAGTTTCTCTCGAAAGAAGTGAGTGGGAGGAAAGTAGAACTTGATAAGGTAACTGTACCTGCTCCCTTATTGGAAAGTAGTTCATCACAGAAATATGTTCCTGTGACTACTATACCAATTAGTGAGGAAGCTAATGATGATGATCATGTAACTTCAGATCAAGTTACTACAGAACCTCGTAGGTAAATCAGAGTGAGATCCACACTAGAGTGGTACGATAATCCTGTTCTGGAGGTCATGTTACTTGACCATGATGAACCTACGAACTATGAGGAAGCGATGATGAGCCTAGATTCCATGAATGACTTGAGGCCATGAAATCTGAGATGAGATCCATGTATGAGAACAAAGTATGGACTTTGATTGACTTGCCATTTGATCGGCGAGCTATTGAGATTAAATCGATCTTCAAGAGGAAGACGGACGCTGACAGTAGCGTTACTATCTACAAAGCTAGAATTGCCGCAAAAAGGTTTTCGACAAGTTCAAAGTGTTGACTATGATGAGAGTTTCTCACTCGTATCTATGCTTAAGTCCATTCGAATCATGTTAGCAATTGCCGCATTTTATGAAATCTGGCAAATGGATAAACAAAATTACATTCCTTAATGGATTTATTTAAGAAGAGTTGTATATGATGCAACTAGAAGGTTTTGTCAATCCTAAAGGTGCTAACAAAATATGCAAGCTCCAGCGATCCATCTATGGACTAGTGCAAGCATCTCGGAGTTGGAAAATACACTTTGATAAGTTGATCAAAGCATATAGTTTTATACGGACTTGCGGTGAAGCCTGTATTTACAAGAAAGTGAGTGGGAGCACTACAACATTTCTGATAAGTATATGTGAATGACATATTGTTGATCGGAGATAATGTAGAATTATTCTGCAAAACATAAAGGAATGTTTGAAAGGAGTTTTTCAAAGAAAGACCTCGGTGAAACTGCTTACATATTGAGCATCAAGATCTATAGAGATAGATCAAGACGCTTGATAAGTTTTTCAATGAGTACATACCTTGACAAGATTTTGAAGTAGTTCAAAATGGAACAGTCAAAGAAAGAGTTCTTGCCTGTGTTACAAGGTGTGAAACTGAGTAAGACTCAAAGCCCGACCACGGCAGAAGATAGAAAGAGAATGAAAGTCATTCCCTATGCATTGGCCATAGGTTCTATAAAATATGCCATGCTATGTACCAGATCTATTGTATACCCTACACTGTTTTTGGCAAGGGAGTACAATAGTGATCTAGGAGTAGATCATTGGACAACGGTCAAAATTATCCTTAGTGAAATAAGGATATGTTTCTCGATTATGGAAGTGACAAAAAGGTTCGTCGTAAAAGGTTACATCGATGCAAATTTTGACACTGATCCAGATGACTCTAAGTCTCAATCTGGATACATATTGAAAGTGGGAGCAATTAGCTAGAGTAGCTCCGTGCAGAACATTGTTGACATAGAAATTTGCAAAATACATACAGATCTGAATGTTGCAGACCCGTTGACTAAACTTCTCTCACAAGCAAAACATGAACACACCTTAGTACTCTTTGGGTGTTAATCACATAGCGATGTGAACTAGATTACTGACTCTAGTAAACCCTTTGGGTGTTGGTCACATGACGATGTGAACTATGGGTGTTAATCACATGGTGATGTGAACTATTGATGTTAAATCACATGGCGATGTGATCTAGATTATAGACTCTAGTGCAAGTGGGAGACTAAAGGAAATATGCCCTAGAGGCAATAATAAAGTTATTATTTATTTCCTTATTTCATGATAAATGTTTATTATTCATGCTAGAATTGTATTAATCGGAAACATAATACATGTGTGAATACATAGACAAACAGAGTGTCACTAGCATGCCTCTACTTGACTAGCTCGTTGATCAAAGATGGTTAAGTTTCCTAACCATAGACATGAGTTGTCATTTGATTAACAGGATCACATAATTAGGAGAATGATGTGATTGACTTGACCCATTTCGTTAGCTTAGCACTTGATCGTTTACTTTGTTGCTATTGCTTTCTTCATGACTTATACATGTTCCTATGACTATGAGATTATGCAACTCCCGTTTACCGGAGGAACACTTTGTGTGCCACCAAACGTCACAACGTAATTGGGTGATTATAAAGGTGCTCTACAGGTGTCTCTGAAGGTACTTTTTGGGTTGGCGTATTTCAAGATTAGGACTTGTCACTCCGATTGTTGGAGAGGTATCTCTGGGCCCACTCGGTAATGCACATCACTATAAGCCTTGCAAGCATTGCCACTAATGAGTTAGTTGCGGGATAATGTACTACGGAACGAGTAAAGAGACTTGTCGGTAACAAGATTGAACTAGGTATTGAGATACCGACGATCGAATCTCGGGCAAGTAACATACCAATGACAAAGGGAACAACGTATGTTGTTATGCGGTCTGACCGATAAAGATCTTCGTAGAATATGTAGGAGCCAATATGGTCATCTAGGTCCCGCTATTGGTTATTGACTAGAGAGGTGTCTCGGTCATGTCTACATAGTTCTCGAACCCGTAGGGTCCGCACGCTTAACGTTCATTGACGATATAGTACTATGAGTTATGTATGTTGGTGATCGAATGTTGTTCGGAGTTCTGGATAAGATCACGGACATGACGAGGAACTCCGGAAATGGTCCGGAGATAAAGATTGATATATGGGATAATAGTGTTTGGACTCCGGAAGGATTCCGGAATTCACCGGAAGGGGTTCCGGATGTTCCCCGAAATGTTTGGGTACGAGAACACTTTATTTGGACCAAAGGGGAAAGCCCACAAGGTTTTTGTAAAGCGTAAAAGGAAGTTTTGCGGAGTCCAAGGGCCAGATGCTAGGGTCCCTGGCGTCTGGGTCCAGACGCCGGGAACCCTGGCGTCTGGCCTTGGAGTCCGAGAAGGACTCTCGCCTTTCGGGTGAAACCGACTTTATGGAGGCTTTTACTCCAAGTTTCGACCACAAGGCTCAACATATAAATAGAGAGGTAGGGCTAGCAGCCAAGACACATCAAGAAACACCAAGCCGTGTGCCGGCAACCCCGTCCCCTCTAGTTTATCCTCCGTCATAGTTTTCGTAGTGCTTAGGCGAAGACCTGCGGAGATTGTTCTTCATCAACACCGTCACCACGCCGTCGTGCTGCCGGAACTCATCTACTACTTCGCCTCTCTTGCTGGATCGAGAAGGCGAGGACGTCACCGAGCCGAACGTGTGCAGAACTCGGAGGTGTCGTGCTTTCGGTACTTGGATCGGTCGGATCGTGAAGACATACGACTACATCAACCGCGTTGATATAACGCTTCCGCGAACGGTCTACGAGGGTACGTAGACAACACTCTCCCCTCTCGTTGCTATGCATCACCATGATCCTGCGTGTGCATAGGAATTTTTTTTAAAATTACTACGTTCCCCAACAACCATTCAGATCACTGTTTGGTGATCCTGTTTCATCAGACCATTGTGGGCTCGTTCTTGATCGAACGACCAAAAGATGTGGAAAGGTAGATGTATTGTTCCTCTTTGCCTTCGCTTCGGCAAGGCAGAGAATCCACAGCACCTGCAAAGGTCCCCCCCATCTTGTTTGGTGCTGACAAGTGACGCACCGCATGCTTGCCACTCCTCGCAACATGGGGAGTTTTTCTCTTTTTTCATAGGTTCGTTTTTTCAGCACGTTTTATCTACTACGCATTCAAACCACAAACCGTTTTCACCGTTGGATTTCTTGCGTCAATATTTTTTAAACTAGATCCCATGTTAGTAGGTTTCAATGAAGTTTTTAGGGTTAACTGGATAAATGCCACTCAAATTCTGGCGATTCCAAGAAATGTCACTGCAATTTCCAAACTATGAAAAACGCCACAACAGAGTTTAAAAAATTCCGCTGGAAATGGCACTTTTAAAAATTGTAGTGGTGTTTCTCGGAATCTCCAGAATTCGAGTGACATTTATCAAATTAACCCCCTTTTTAATGAAAAAGGGGAAAGGGGGATCATAAAAAACAAAAAAAGCAGGGAAACTAAAAAACAAAAATAATAAAAAACTAAGGAAATAGAAATGGACCAACAATTGAAAAAAAACAAAGCCAAAAAACCAGAACTCGGAAGCACATACGCGCTTTTACACTTTTTGTGGAAGCACAACTGAAAAGGAAACACAGTTGTGCTTCTCGTGGAAGCACATTTCATACTTTCCTTTCCGGGGAAGCACTGTTCTGCTTTTAGTGGAAACACAGACTGGTCTTCTCAGTGAAGCATGTCAGTATTTTTCCCTTTTCGAGAGACAAATGTATGCTTCTCGTAGCTAGACAATCTAGATGTAAAGGATTTTCAAATCCTTCATGTAAACCGTGATTGATGTTAATATATTACGCCTTTGGCGCCACATGTTGTCCAAGGAAAAGTTATGCTTCTCGCAAGAATAACAGGTTTATGCTTCTCTTGAAAGCATAGATTGTGCTCTTCATGAAAACACATGTTGTGTTTTTCTTTTTTCGAAAAATAGAACTAGGAAAAAACATGAAAACTCAAAAAGCCAAAAACCCTAAGAAAAGAAAATAAAACACGAAAACGTGCAGAAAAAAAATGAAACCCCCGAGGGTGCGTCAAGCAGATGACACATGGCAACGGCTAGGCGCACCATTTGGCACAGTCCCATGGCTAAGTGATCTGCGCGAGTGCCCTCTAAAAAGTACCCCTTAATTAATTGCTCCCTATTTAGCATGTAGTGCGTTGCAAAGCAAGCAAACACGCATGCTATTGGGGAGGCCCAATTACCCGGTTGGCAGTTTTCTTTTTGGTCTGGCATGAAGCAGTTTACTAGATAGGATTTTCACTTTCGTGAAAAAACTAGACTGCTTTTGAGGTGTTTTTTTCCCTAAAAAACACTGAATCTGTCTGCCTGACAGATTTTTTTAAGTGTCCGCGTTTATTTAGGGCCTAAAACAACATGTGGCATGGCTCTATCTTATTGATACGTTACAAAAAACTTCACTCGAATCGTCTGATTCCTCTTTATCGAAGAAACCCGTGCTCGAAATAATCAAGCGCGAGCTTTTCTGGTCAAAATGTATCTTGTCTTTATCACTTTATCATGAGTTGTTTTCCTTGGTTAAGAATACTTGTTGTTTTGCTGATATTTGCAGGTTCATAATTTTCTTTTTACCTCATAAAGGAAACAAAATCGTTAGGTGTTATACTATATCTATTTGTTTATTAGAATTCCTTCTAATGACTTATGTGTTCTGTTATTATAGTAATTCTTAAAATGTTCACGAATCCCAAACATGTGCACGGAATTAATTCTTTTGGTGAATTCAAAAAATGTTTGCAAATTCAAATTTTTGTTGTCAAATTTGAAAAGCTTCATCTTTTCATTTTTTTTCAAAATATTCATGAGTTTAAAAAATGTTCTCAAATTTAAAAACATTTGTGAATGTCAAATTTGTTCCCTAATGTCAAAAATGTTCTGAAATTTAATATAAAAAACAAAAATAAATAAAGAATATAAAAAGGAAAGCAAAAGAAAGGAAACACGTAGAAAAAGAAAACCCGACTGGTTGGAAAAAGGCAAGTGAAAAATCCGAATATTGGTCGGCCCATATGCAAGCGATCGGGAGGAGGGGGTGCATGTTTGCTCACTATGCTCTGACCCACACGATAAAGAGGATCCCACGAAAGAATGGTTGGCATAAAGGGCACGATGCTCGTTTACCATCACTAGCTAATTGTCTGTGCTTGCAACGGGATATACATATTCTTGTCCATCCATTCAACGTTTGATGATAGTTTTCATAATTTTTAACGTGATCCTTTCGTCCAATGCTTGATTATAATTTTCACAATTAACATGATTCGCGAATCAACCTGTAGTTGGTTGGTTATTTGGACAGTGATATCCCTAGCAACCAGGGTTCAAATCGTGTTGCTCGCATTATTTCTAAATATATTTCAGGATCTCCGGTGATGCATGTTCGGTGTGCTGAGACGTTTCCGTCGACTACGAGGCGTCTGTGGTGACTTCTCATTCTCAGCATGATATGCCATCTCAGTCTTCCGGAAGCGCTCATAAGGATAGGGTCTGCGTGTGTGTTCATGGGGATAAGTGTATATGCGTATATATGAGCGTCTGCATCTATATTGTGTTCTAAAAGAATTAACATGATTCTTCCGTCCAAAAAATATACTCATCACAATTAACGTGATCCTCTCGTGCAACTCTTGATAATACTTTTGGCTATTTAACATATGTAATTAACCGCCTTGTTAATTAATTGCATGCAGCTAGTATGTGCAAAGCAGAATTGGGCAACATAACTGTGATTTTTAGGCACTATTGACTGCATGCAAAAAGACCGAGACTGCAGACTGCGACTCCTTTTTAATAATACTCGTAGTGTGTGAAGTCTGATTTAAACCTTAGGTTATAGAGCTTGTCAAAAACGAACCCTCACCTCCAAATGGTGCGCCATAGCACATCTATGAGCGCGCGAGGCGGCCGCAGCGCTGCAGCCATCGAAGCTGCATCAGGCACCTTCTTCCTTCCTCGCCACCCCTGGTGCAGCTACTCGGCGCCTTGTATTCTTCCTACGATGCCTTCATGCCGCAGCAGATCAGACTGAAGCAAACCCGTGGACGGTGCCTTTCTTGTGTGTGTTTCCTATAGAAGAGCTATCTCTGTTCACTTGAGACAAAGCTCGTTAGCAGGTTGGTGCGCACGTTCCGCACTTCAACACATGTGCTGCCTAACCCACCGATCCCGGCCATTCCCAATTGATTAAAAACGACCGGGATTAGAGAGTACAGGGTACGGACTTCAGGGATTCGGAGGTAAGGGTTCGTTTTCGACAAGCTCTACAACCTCAAGATTTAAATCAGACTTCACTTTACTTGTAGTAGGGATTTCCTTTTCTAGTTCTTCAGCACCGAGAGAGACCATGGGCATTAATAATCTCAAGTTGTGTTGCTTCACAAAAAGCATTGAGAGTCAGGCCTTGCGAATATTTGGGATGCGTTTAGTTACCTGCACTAGGTCCATCCAGGCTTAACCCCTACTTATGCAGTGTAGTTTTGGTCTGTTTGGTAGTTTGGGTTGTATCAAAATTTCGGGCCACACGAACCTTAAAACACCTCCGGTCTAGACCCATTGGGAACGCTCGAATCAGCCGTTTTCAGTGAGCCAAACCCGAGGGATGAGAGGGGGCGCACGTGGGAAGGACCGGTTGCACGCGCGGGGACACACGGTAGAAACTGCATTGGCTCCCGAAGCAGCGTTCTAACTCCACTCACCCCTTCCATCGCTCACTCCCCTCTCCTCCCACCGCTTCACTATCCCCTCCTCCCACCGCTCACTGTCCTCTGTCTCCCACCGGCGGCGACGACAAGATCTGCACGGCAAGCACCGTCGGTGAGCATTGATGGTGGGCACCGGCGGCGAGCACTCCCTTCCACGTCAATGGTGGTATGTCCTCTGTCCCATCTGTAGCATCGATTTTAATGTGTCGCGCTCAATACCGTTGATTGCACCTATTCGATTGATGGTTAGGCTTTGATTTTGGACCATTGAATCGATTGTGACTTGGGACCAATTGAATCGATTCAAGGGTTTGAACACACATGGGGTAGGGATTTCGATGGCTTAAACACACCCTCAATTCAAGGGTTTTCACACACATGTCGTTAAAATTTCGAGGGTTTATTCAAACCCTTGAATAGATTTGAGGGTTTTTCACACACATGTTGTAGTAATTTCGAGTGTTTGAACAAACCCTCGAATGGATTCGAGGGTTTCACACACACACACACACACACACACGGTAGCCTAGAGCTTGTAGTCGACCACCTCGAGGGGCATTGTAGAGTAGCCAGGTTGAGAAACCCTTGCTAGGTGCTCCTCCTACTCATCGGAGTTGTTCGAAATGCTTGATCATACATGTCGTGTGCTTTTTATTCGAGCACCAGTTCATATGTGTGTGCAATGCAGATAGAGAAGCTCGTCATGGGAGGGAACGACAAGGCTCGCAAGGAGGTCGCCTATGACGGGAAGGGCAAGGAGGTCGCCTATGACGGGAAGGGCAAGGAGGTTGCCTCGGGCAAGAAGGGCAAACTGCTGAGGCTCACAGTCGACAGCCCCCCGAAGAGGGTTAAGAAGTACGGCTATTACGAGGAGAACACCGGCCCAACGTAGTTCTGCAAGACCGTCTTTGGACCTAAATTGGAGATTCTGCAGCTGCCCCTGGCTTCAGCAAGTACCTCGTCCCTGTCCTAGAGCTATTCAGGTTGACGACGAACAAGTCACCACCAGGATGATTGGCGGTAGGCTAGCCCTTGATAAGGGTTGGGCCGACTTCTATTTAGCCCACGAGATCAAGATAATGTGTCTTCTCATCTTGAAGCTTGGGAGTCCCGCGAACTTGCGGGTCTGAGTCTTCAGCGACGCGGGCATTGAGGTGGTGGCAAAGTGCGGGCCACACCCCAAAGCATTCAATATGCATTTTGAAGGTGCCATTGATGGTGATGCTGGTGCTGAAGGTGGTGTTGTGGGTGTTGCTGCTGAGGGTGGTGCTGATGGTGCTCAGGATGGAATCACTGCTATCTCTGCTATGTTAATCCAATTTAAAGATTATGTGGTACTATTATGATGTTAGCCTGTTTGCATTGCTATGTTTATGGTTATGCACTTATGCTTATCCTATGGTTTAGCTTATGTTTATGGTTTATGCTATGATTATGGTTACGCTATGTATGCTGCTCCGGTGTGCCCGTGTACTTGTAACCTCACCACTCCTAGAAGAGGTTACCACATCATTTGAGTTGTATGTAACCAAACAACAGCTCTTTGCATCTCGATAGAACATGCAGACAATCAAACACAGGTTCCGGTGTTTCTGCTCAGGCAGATTGGAGGGCATGCATGCAAACAAACAACGTGCAAAACTTATTTTTTGACGTGTATTCACTCAGCCAGGCTGAGTTGGGCTGCAGATGCGAAGTGCCCAAAATAGGTACAGGTAACCAAACACACCTTGTTTGACCTGGCTTGTGGATATATATACGCATGTTCCTTAAGAACGGATTGTTCCGTGTCATCCTTGAGTGCAAGCAAACACCTCTCACTTGAGTGCAGGCCGTGCTGATAGCTTGTCGGATTCAGGTTTCAAAATAACAAAAATGGCCATTATTTCTCAAGTTTATCTCCAGGTATTTCTTTGAAGCAACCTATACTTCTTCTGAAGAAGGAAAAAATACGTACAGACGAGATGATGCGTCTTCCCACTCTTGCAACCAAAAACACATTTGGTTCATTTAATTAGCTGGAAATCCGCAAGCAACCGGCGAATTGAAAGCGAGCGTGCATGCATTATTGCTACAATTTGGCAGGTATCACACACAACCCTAATCAAATGGCAAGTACAATTAGTCGTACAATCTCGTGCCATCATCATGGATATATTCAGATTTTTATAAGCAAGAGAAATGTGCATGCCAAAGAAGGATCGCAATTCACAAGACTAGAAGAGAAGAGAGAAGAACACGTACACATGCTGACCGCTAGGCGATGGAGATGATTCACAAGGGATCCATGGACTTTGTGCTGGTCCCTTGCGGGCTTGCGATCATGCTCGGCTACCACCTCCTCCTCCTCTACCGCATCCTTCGCCATCCGCACACCACCGTCATCGGCTACGAGAACCACAACAAGCTCGCCTGGGTGCAGCGCATGGTGCAGGTGGAGGATACGTGCTCACTCCTCTTGTTGTTGATCGATCCTGTTTCCTTCTTTTCTTTTCTGCGATCGGTGCCGGTTCTTCTGGCTGATCGCCGCGGTTCATGCCTGCCCGCAGACGACGGCGCCGGAGGAGGCGGCCCTGGCGCTGAGCGTGATCTCCGACAGCATCTCGGCGTCCACCACGCTGGCGTCGCTCTGCATCGCGCTGGGCTCGCTGATCGGCGCGTGGGTGAGCAGCAGCGCCGCGCCCTCGGAGCCGCTCACGGCCGGCGGCGACGGCGGTGCCGGCCAGCCGACGACGACGGGGATGGCGTCGGCCAAGTTCACGTCGCTGCTCGTCTGCTTCCTGGCCTCCTTCGCCTGCTTCATCCAGTCCGCGGGGCACTACGTGCACGCCAGCTTCCTCATGACCGCGCTGGGGTCGGACGCGCCGGCGAGCCACGTGCAGCGCGCCGTGATCCGGGGCGGCAACTTCTGGGCGCTGGGGCTCCGGGCGCTCTACTTCGCCACGGCGCTGCTCATGTGGGTGTTCGGCCCGGTGGCCATGCTCGCCTGCTCCGTGCTCACGGTGGTCGTGCTCCACCTGCTCGACACCAGCTCCATGCCGCTGCACCACCACCAGTTCCTGGACAGAACGAGCGGCACTGGGGGAACCAGAGCGGCCGGCGCTCCGAACCCGGGGCTCCATAGCGCGGTCGCGGTGTTCTCGCCGGTGCCGTATCTCAGGTGACGGAGGAGAAAGTTTCTGGTGTATGATGTTCGAAGATTTTTTTTTTAAAAGGTTAAACCACCGGCCCTCTGCATCAATTGATGCATGCAATCATCTTATTAATTATTTCACAAAGATTAAACAAGAATATACATCAATTCACCTGAAGCCATCACTCACACCTATAAACTCAGGAATACTCTTACTTCCCATATTTAAAATCGGTATCGTCGCCGATCCATCCACATAATATATCAGGACCAACAGCCGGTGCAGCCTACCTAAAGCGCACATCACATGCTCACGTTTTAGAAGCCGCCGTCATCATCGGACCACTGACCCGTCTTCAGGAGAGATATCCGCATCGTCCTTGCCAGTCTGGACATCCGTCGACGCCACCATGGCGCCCAACAGCGCCACCGCCTTGCGCTCATCCGCCCAGACGTGAAAACTCTGTAAGATCTGTCGTGCGTAGCACCTGCCAATCAGGCATGACTCAGCGTAGCACCTGTTGGCCAGGCATGACTTGACAGCTCCACCGAAGCTCCGTGCAAGACAAAGCCACTCCACCTCCTGCCTCTGTCTTTCAGCGCTGCTCCACAAATGATGCTCACAAGAGAGAAACGACACTGTAATACCGCCATCGTTCGATCTGGAAGACCAGATCCTAGGGTTTCCGCCGAAGCAGCACGAGTGGGTCGACAACACTTACACGATGATGCCTTCATCAAGGTAACGATGCAAAACGCCGTCATTGCCCGCCAACGACTCGGTTTTCACCGGCAGCTATGTCTCCCCGACTCATAACCGAGACTAGATGACGAATCTCGAGATCCGACCACCCAGCCGCAGGCCGATCACCTCTGCGGAAGAGATGACCACCACCGTCGACTGCACCGGTCAAAGCAGATCTAAGCGGAGATGCTGTCGACACGACCACCAGACCCTCCACGCCGCCGCTGCCGATCCAAAGGCAGATGGCGCGCCGTCGCCACCGTCGCCCAAACAGGGCTGGCCGCCACGCCCGCAGCCGACGCCACCGTGCCACAGCCATCGCCGTTGCCTATCAGATCCGACGCACCTCCACATGATTCGAGGCCCCACACAACCTCAGATCCGCGGGAGAAAGGCGATGTCCTCCGCCACCGCCGTCGCCCCCGGGCTTAGACCGGTGGCGTCCCTCGGCGCTGGCGGAGGGAGAGGAGGAGGGAGTATGCGCCCCCGGCAGCTGGGTAGGGAGCCGCCGAGTCGCCCTAGCGGGGACGATGCGGGGGTTGTTCAATGATTTTCTTATCTTGGCTAAAATGAGTATGAAGTTATCTCGACAGATTACTGAAAAAGGGTTTCCCCCCGCTTTGTATTCCAAAGCAACCAACACCGAGTACAGAGATCGTTGTGGCGAGCAGCACAACACACCAAAAGAAAAGGAAGAAGAAACAAATGCCAACTACGGCAGCTCGGCAAAGCGCGGATGACCCGCCCCCGCGGCGCCCACCGGATAAAAACCACCACAGACCGAGGTTCCGAACCGCCGCGTACCAAGCAGCACCTCCAAGAAGGAATGCGACGCCGACGATGCTGCTACCCGGACGAGTCCTAGGGTTTGCCCCGGCACGCGGAGGGAGGTGGGGGGTGAATACCACCGACACCCTTCAGGAAGGAATGGTGGCACCCGCAGGTGTCACCGCGTTAGGGCCGAAGCCGGCAGGGATTTCTCCCGCATTCTCAGACCCAATCGCCCAACCGGATGAAACCGACCCGCCAAACCGTCGCCCACCCCCATGCGCCAACACAGAAGCTCCGCCACCAACGCCGCCTCACTACGAACACCACCACGAGGCCAAGAGGACAGGAGAGAAGCGCACCACGATGGGAGCAGCAACACCGACGCCGAGCGGGAGGGAACCACCTCCACCGCCGTCGTGCGGGAGGCTCATGCCTCCGGCACCATCGCGGTAGCCGTCCGGACATGGCCGCGGGGCATCCCTGGCCCAGCCAGGCTCGAAGCGGACCCGTTAAGCCCCGTCGGCCACGATGCAGCAGGTCGGCGTCGGCGCCGCCAGCACCCAGCCACTCGTCGTGTCTCCCCCACCTCTCAGAAGCAACGTCGGAGACGATCCCCGCCGCCAGCCCGCCCAAGCCCAGATGGGACCCGAAGGGCCTAGATCTGGGCCGAGCGGACGACACCAGATCGCGCCGCCGCGCCGCCCCGCCGCCAACGGCGGCGGCGCCGCCCAACTGTCCGCCTGCATCGCGCCACGGAGCCCCGCCCTCCACGCCAGACCGTCGCCGCCGAAGTGCACCCCCCGGAGCAGCTCCGCCCGCGCCGGAGAGCGACCGGGAGGGGAAGGGCAGGGAGGCCGCCACCACCACCAGCCCCGGGGCCAGGCCGGCCGCGGGCGCCGGCGACGGCGGCAGGAGGGAGGGAGGGAGGGGGTGGCTGGAGGGAGGAGGAGGGACGCGCGGCCGGTCGCCCGCGGGGGGGGCGACGCAGTCGCGAGAGAGGAATCTCTCGACAGATTTCTGATTGTTAGGAAAAAAATCCAGGATCATTGTGATTGTTAAGAAAAAAATTTGATACGTTTGCTCGATGCTTCACAAGTCATTGCTTTTCAGTTGATGGAATTACCAGAGGCGACGTGGTTGCCATGCTTTTTAGCTAGAGTTGATGTCTTTTTTTTTGCGGAAATGCTAGAGTTGATGTCAAGAAACAATTTAAACCTCAGTAGGATCATTGTGCAAAGCATTTCAAACAACAATCTAAACCTCAGTAGGATCCTGTTGTAAAGCATTTCAAAAAAAAGAAATTAATGCTTTGATTTCCTTTGAAACAATCTTGTTAGGTTGGTCATATGCTGTGCTCGTTGCATTTCACTGGTTCAGTTTTGACAAAGAACATTGTATCGACACCCCTCACCAACCGTATTCCACCGAATTCAACAAATGCTATCATCTACTCCCTCCGTGCCATAATATAAAAGCTTAAATTATGGGACGGAGGGAGTAGGTTATATTTGCATTAAACAGCACAATAAATCATTGAAATAGCCATGGAAAATTTGCTATAACTAGAGTGCAAACTATTTATTTGAAGACACCAACCACTGTTTGCATACCATCAATTTCCAGGATCCAATACAATGACATAAACCTTTACAGTTCTGAAATTTGCTGATGTACTAGGAATTACCAAAAGGTAAAAAAAAATCTTCTCAGCCCACCTAACAGACTGTAGCAAATTTGCATTGCAATATGCAACATGATTCTATGGTTGCCAACAAGAACAAACTCTAGCTGTTTTTTTAACCCTCTATCAAGGTAGTTTGCATACACACGAGCAAATAAAGATGCCAGTTTACAAAGTCAGATAATACCCCGTGAGAAAGTAAAATACATGGAAGGGGATTGTCTAATCTTCATCTAAATAAGAGCTTTTCAACTACATATAAATCCGGAAAGTAAAATAGATAAGTAGTTCCTTAAACAGCAGCATAGTGAATACTAGTAGGCATAAAATGGCACTACCTCTGTAACTTTTTATAAGACGTTTTTAGAGTCCATGACTGTGTCAAAAACGTCTTATATTAAGTTACAGAGGGAGTAGCATAGGAAAACATAGGGTGATAAGAAACATGGATCTTCAATGCAAATTCTGTACATCTGGGAAGGAAGATACACAATATAACAGTGTAAAACTGGCTACCAGTTACAGATGACATTTACCAAGTAGACATAACCTATCGTGATACAGAAGATACAGTATAATCTCTGAGGGCTACATAGTACACATCCATTCAGCAGGAAAGCCAAGAGAAGTAATGAACCATAGCTCCCATTACAACCTTTATCAGGTAAGGCTGCACAGTGAAATGTTGAGAGGATTCTTGTGTCAATTGAGGTGGGACAATACAGCAGCTAAGAAACCATAAAAGGCAACCACAAAATCACTGACATTCCAAAGTTAGCATTTCCCCCCTTATCAACCTGGGGTTAAATCTTGATGTCTAAACGAAATTCTTGGTGCTCCAGTATAATCTCGCAAACAACCAGGTTAGGAGGCAAAAAGGATGTCATATTTGCAGCTACCCATATAATCAGGTGAGCATATGGTCCCTCTTCACAAGCAAAACGAATTTAGGATGAACAGCACCCTGCCTTTTTCACAGCAGAGACATCATCCTTGCCACCAACATTGATGGTTTGCCCTCTCGGTGGAGCAGCAGGGTCATCGCCTATGTCGAGGGCCTTCTTGCTGACCACACGGTAGATCTGAGTCAGAACCTCAGTGAAGGCGTTCTCAACATTCATGGCCTCCAGCGCAGATGTTTCCATAAAGAAGGTGCTTTCCCTCTCAGCGAAGGCCTTGGCATCCTCCACTGATACAGCCCTAAGATGGCGGAGATCAGCTTTGTTGCCGACAAGCATGATGACAATGTTTGCATCTGTGTGATCCCGGAGCTCCTTCAACCACCTCTCCACGTTCTCAAAGGTCACATGGCGTGTCACATCGTACACGACAAGCGCACCGACGGCCCCTCGATAGTACGCACTTGTAATTGCCCGATACCTACAGAGAAAGAAAAGAGCACACGTTAAGTCCATGCTACAGCAGAACCAAAATATTGAGAACTGATGTAGGAATTGTGCTGGTGAAACTGGTGTTAGATTGAGAGCTGATTGAGTAAAAGCCATGTTTTAACAGGTTATACAGAACACTCTCAGCAAAATCCCTACAGCAGATTGCACATAGTATATTTTGGAACGGAGGGAGTATTTGTCAAACACACGTGAGCCTCTGTGCAAAGCCTAGTGCAACTATTTGTCTGTAAACATTAACTGAATAATCTATGCATGAACAAAGGAATGCTCTTAGCAGCAACATACTTTTTGGACAACAATTGAATAATCGATCTATAGCTGGACAGCAGATAAGCAGCGTCTCATTTAGAGCCAGGTTTGCAAATACATGGTACTCACATCCCTCTTACAGATGTTGCAGCTAGCACTATCACAGTTTTTTTATATCCAATGCCAGATGGGTGATAGGATTTAAATAACATCGGCTCACATATCTATATATCATTATCAAATATGACAAAACAAACATCACTAATTCCAATAACGATTTCAAACAGAATTTGCTGACAGCAATCAAAATATTGGGAATTGATGTAGGAATTGTGCTGGTGAAACTGGCGACAGATTGAGAGCTGATTGACTAAGCCATGTTGAGAAAGGTTATACAGAACATTCTGGGTAAAATCCCTACAGCAGACTGAATGTGTGGCCCTCCTTGCCACATCAAGTGCAACTATTTGTCTGTAAACATCAACTGAATAACCAATGCATGAGCAAAAGAATATCCTTAGCAGCAAGATACGTTTTGGACAACAATTAGGGGAATTAAATAGTCGATCTATAGCTGGGCAGCAGATAAGCAGCGTTTCATTTAGAGCCAGGTTTGCAAATACATGGTGCTCGCATGCCTCTTACAGATGTTGCAGCAGTATTTTATATCCAATGCCAGGTGGACGTTGATAGGATTTTTGGCTCACACATCTATACATCATTATCAAATATGACAAAACAAGCATCACGCATTCCAATAACGATTTCACATAGAATTTGTTGACAGCGATGGTTAGAGAGAGTTAAATTTTAGTATGGGTCTGGGCAATATAAAATACTAGCTTGTTGTTCCAGAGAGAACAAGGTACCCCCTGATTAACATTTATTGGGACAAATGAAAATGCAGGATTGTACAGAACAACATGCATAAGGAAAGGAAGGTCACCGATGCCCTGTTTCTGCCCAATGTGGTGCGATGAGAACTAGGAAAATGGGCACATATAATTCTTAATGTGATGCACTATTTTCCATTAATCGTGACTATGGTTGAACAAGATGAACCTGGCAGCCTAGAATGGAAAGGATCATTTGGTCGTGTTTTTTCTATCTACCAAGCAAACTCAAGCAACAACAGATATATAAGTACCTCTCCTGGCCTGCCGTGTCCCAGATCTGGGCCTTGACGACCTTGTCGTCGACCCGGATGCTCCTGGTGGCGAACTCGACGCCGATGGTGGACTTGGACTCGAGGCTGAACTCGTTGCGGGTGAAGCGGGAGAGGAGGTTGGACTTGCCGACGCCGGAGTCGCCGATGAGCACGACCTTGAAGAGGTAGTCGTAGTCGTCCTCCGCCCTGTAGGCCATGGCCGGCCCGACCCGACCCGACGACGGCCCCCTTCCTTCCTGGCGGAGGCGGGCGGGGAGGCGCTTCCTGGGGCGGTCGCCGAGGAAGGGAAGGGAAGGGAGAGGAGGAGCGGAGCGGGGCGCGCGCGGTGGCGTATATGAGAGGGCCCGGGGGAAGAGAGGTGGGGAGAACGTTGTGGCCTTGTGGGGAGGGAGCGCACGGAAAATAGAAAGAGGACGGGTGCGCGCCGCGCTGTCCCGTGTGTCGTCTCTCTCTCGCAGGTTGTTGGTTGTTTGGCTCGCTGCCTCGCTGGACGACGGGCGCTTGTTTTGCTAACCAACCAACACATGCGCCCGTAGGCGCCGCGAGCACATGATCTTCTTCCAGCACTCCACATGAAGGAAACCTCGGCTTTTGTCTTTGTCAGGCAATGCCACCCCCCATGCTTGGGCAGGGCAGCTGGGATCATGGCTGGCTGCCTTGTTTGCATGTGATTCACGCCCTTCCTCATGCGGAATGAGTGAGTGTGGATCACCAAATCCCTCCGCCTGCCTAGGCTATTTAAATCTGACCGACATCACCCCAAGCCCTACTCTTCCGATCACCTTCTCTGACTATCCCAGCTCGCCCGTCGTCACAATGGCCAGGACCTCTCGTGGCAGGTGGAGGCGGCTGTCACCACTGCATTGCACCGGAATGGCGACCAAGGTCCAGGGCGTGGATGCCTAGCGCCAGGCCCACATTCCGACGGGCCAACCTCCGAACTCTCTAGAGCAGAGCTTAGACGGCTTGCGGAGGCGGGGGAGGAGTAGTAGGCGCCCGCGTTGGAGTCCGGGTTCACCCTGTTGCACACGAAGCAACACTACAACCGGATTCTGATGGAGGCGAAGGAGGAGCCTAAGTGCCACGGGCGTTCGTGTACCGTGCATTGTAGGAGGAGGAGCGGTACAACCTATCTCTCGATGAGCATCAACTGGCGGAGAACTAGCTCTCGGCAGAGCGGGCGTTCAAAGATGTCGTTGCAGCCATGGTCGTGGCGGACCCGGGCATCATCGGTCGTGCATAGCACCTAAATCATCCACGGTGAGTGTGCAGCTCTGCGTCAACAAGGCGGAGTGCACCCGCCTCTTCGACGTGTTGGAGGCGGAAGCCAACGACCCACCAGACCAACACGACAAAGTTACCAATGCCGGCAGCTTCACCTTATTTTTTTAGGACATTTTTCTATGTAAAAGAAAAAAAATTGAAGGGCCAGCCAGGGCTGGTGTTTCATTGATATTGAGCAGGGAGCAGGTGACAAAATGACAAGGCGGGGATCCGAAGATCAAGGAAAGAAGGAAGAAGAAGCAAACAAAGGAAACATGGTGCCTGCGGCACCAAACAGCTATCCTACTTTCCTGGCGGATCCCCGAGGGGGCTCTGGATGATCTTGGCACCGCCTTGTTGCCAGAGGTTTAAGCCTCTTTTGATCGCAAGAAGCACATCTTCCATGTTGTATGTAAAAGAATTTTGGGAGATGAATGCAAAATTCGATGTCCTAGACATTTGGTCAGATGATCTCGGTCCTTATCGCTGTCTATGACATGCTCGAATGTGTCTGCAGACATTTGATGATGTCCGAACATGTTCACAGACATTTGATGATGATCCGTGCTGGAGTTATCCTTGGAATGATGAATTGAGCACGGCCAGAATACACTCGTTGCACTGTCGGCATACCGATTCCACCCCTCATCTCTAAAGATAAGGTAGCTTCATTGTGAACTCTACAAGTTCTCCCTGAAGCCATTGCAGTTGGCTTTCCTTCCTTTCACACGTGCCCCTTTTGTGCAGAGCAAACGAACCACTTGGTCCTTTGCTTGAGCACGGGTTGAGGCGTTGATTGTTGGTCTTTTCCTCCACCAAGACGTCGGCATCCATCTTCTTTTGGCATGCTACTATCATCTACTCAGGGCATCTTTAATGATTGTAATATAGTTGTTGGTAGACTTTGCCACATAGGATTTTTGATGATGTGTCATGCAATAAATGAGGAAAAAGAGAAAGGTTGTATGTACATGAACCAACACCCATTGCATAAGCTCCAATGTAAAATGAGAGAGCACCTTATTTATTATCTCACATCCTATTAGGCATACTAGATACAACCCATTGGAGATGTTGTATGTTAAGGTGTTGGTTGATGACATGACATATTTTACCAACGAGCTAACATACAAACTGTTGGAGATGCTCTCAGAGCAAACGAACATTGTTCAGATTCAGAGGGAGGTTTCTTTCTTGTGGAATGTTCCAGTCTTTTTATTTGTGATGTGATGATGACACCAAATACACCCCAGAAAACTCAGAGATGAGGCGATTTCATGTGTTGAAGCTTCTAAAAGAGCGAGTTGCCTTGCCATGAGGAGAACTGTTCTTGAGACGGACTGATGCAAGCAAAAAAAGTTGCACATCAAAATCAGAATATGACTTGCACATTGGCACAAACTCAACCATCATTTCTGAAGAAGGGGTGTTTGGTTCAAGTTCAGATCGGCCCTACCAAAAGTCTGGCTACCTTGACAAAAAAAAGTAGAACGGGCAAGGTGCATGGGTATGCCAAAAATTTGGTAACTACCAGAGACCAAAAAAAAAAATTCATCCATGGTTGAGTACTAGATTTCCATCCTTTGTGTGGACGAAGAAAACAGAAGTCCATTTCCATACTGGGTTTTTGCAAGTCCATTTTTCCTAGTGTATGCTTGGTAAGGATGGATGGTCGATGCTAGCTAGGTCACCAGTGTCCTAGCATGCGTGTGTGCGTGTTTCTGTTTACCGTAGGTAAACATCTTGCAACCCATCTATAAAAAATTGGGCATCGAAACTCTTTCCAGCCTTCTTTTTCCACACGAACCTTCTGATTTGGCAGAATTATTGAAGCAAGAAAACTTGGATTAGCAGAAATATAAATGCAGATTCCACAGATCCATCCAGGCATGAACTGAAGGCAACCGCCGCCTTGAGAACACAAACTGAGCCGGCCTGCTCCCTTGCTGCTTGCGTTTCAGATCATATTTCTTGCAGCTCAGCCAGCAATGCGTCAACTATCCACGTGACGCAAGACTATGGAACATACCCTTCTCCTGCCATGGTTATTCTGACTGAACTGACATAGCAAAATGTCTCCATGGCTGCTTTAGTAGTGGATACAGAATAATAATCCATTGCGGGTTCATCCTGTAGAGGGCTCAAAACAAAGTAGTGAGAACACTTGTAGTTCTTGATCGACTAAATACGGAAACTATTGCGGTACATGTTTTTTCAGTACTGGTCAAATACGGAAACTATTACGGTACATGTTTTTTCAGTACTGGTCACCTAAACTGGCATGCTACGCTGTTGGCAAGTTATCATGGATCATACCTTGATGTCCAAAGTCCTTCCAACCGACACATGCATAGCTAAAATCTTGTCTCACATATTAATGTTGATCAAGGCTTCCATCACATGAGATAGGAAATATACTCTTTGTGGATTCTCCTTCCCATCTCAGCACACGTGGTTGAAATGCAAGGCCATATGTAGACCAACAAACATATTCCTTGGAGCAGTGCTTCAGTAGTAGGCCTAGTGGATGGATGGCCAGACCCAGTCATCACAATCCCTATTAATTTGTGTCTGCATCTCGCATTGCATGGTCATTGTTTGTTGTCAACTGTAAATTCCGTCAGGAATACTTCACACCAGATTCTACTCTTCAGTCACCAGTAATCACCACATGAACAAGAACCATCTCTGAAGTGGTGAAAGCGGTTAGAATCCCGCAGGATGATCAGCCTGCCCTCAATTGCAGAGATATACTTGAAAGCATTGTGACAATCTCCGCATACTCTGAGGTTTTTTATCACTCGGATAGGCCTCCCAATAGGAATATTTAGAATACCATAAGCAACAGCAAGCTTCTCGCTATGATACTTTAGCATGTGTTCCTTCTCTTCGTCCTCCACATCATGCAAAACCATTTCTGTAGCTGACACATAGCCAGCTTTCTTCATCCTCATGTCAAGGTCTTCCAGGAAAGCATATATCTTTTCCTTTTCGGGGTGCACACAGTCACCAACCGAGAAAGTGTGTACTTTGTTTTGTACTTCCATCCAACTGAATCCAGGCACTTTTTTCACACCACGATCCTCCATCATAACTCTCATCTTCCCCACATCACGCCAGTTGCCAGAAGATGCATATATATTTGAAAGCAAGACATACATGCCAGCATTTTCAGGCTCCAACTCAAATATTTTCTCAGCTGCACTCTTGCCTAGTTCGGAATTGCGGTGGATCCTACTCGCACCAAGCAATGCACCCCACATGGTAGCATCTGGCTCAAATGGCATGTCCTTCATAAGGCCCTGTGCTTCATCTAATCGACCAGCTCGTCCAAGCAAGTCTATCATACAAGTATAATGTTCAGGCTTCGCTGTCACACCAAAATCGCGGTGCATTGAATAAAAGTATGAAATGCCTTTCTCGACCAAGCCAGAATGACTACAAGCTGCAAGTACTCCAACCTGAAAGTCAAAATCAACTGAAAAGCTTAAGAAGAGCACAAGGAAACAAATGTATGAGCTCATTACTCTTACAGACTAGCTAAAGTAGGTCAATTCTCTGAAGACTTTTGCTGTAAAAGCTCTACCAAAAGCAAGTGAACTTGATGGAGATCTAATAAAATACTACTGACTAATAAAAAAAATCTACACAATTGAGCAGAAGTATCACTATAGACGAATTGGTTAGTTAGCAGCACTAATTCCCCATAAAGTACCTTTTCCAACAAATAGTCTTAGAAACAAAGCTCAAGGAAGAACATTCTTACTAGAGTAATATCATCTGGCTTGGTTGATGTTGCTCTCATCATATCAAACACCTCAAGTGCTTCCTTGCCAAAACCATGACGTGCATAACCGGCGATCACAGTATTCCAAGAAACTGCATCCCTGTCCTCCATCTGCTCAAATGCATTTCGAGCATCCTCCATGTTTCCACATTTGAAGTACATAGCTAAGAGTGCATTCCCAACAAACCTACCCAAGCCGTACCCAGCTTTAATCAACCTCCCATGCAGCTGCATTCCACACTCGAGTGCAGCAATGTCAGCACATGTGCTCAACAAACAAGCGAATGCTGATCTATTCACCCACTCACCGCACCGCCCCATTTTGATGAACAGCTGTAGGGTTTCCTCACTGAAACCAGCTTGTGCGTACGCAGCCAATATTGCAGCCCAAGAGACTGCATCTTTCTGCGGCATCATGTCAAAAACTGCCCTTGCCTCATCCAACATCCCTGCCTGAGCATACCCTGTCAACATTGTGTTCCATGATGCCACATTCCTGCAGGGCATGATGTCAAATAGCTCCTTTGCTTTCTCCATCATCCTCCGCTGGACATATGCTGCCACCATTGCATTCCATGACACTGGGTTCCTCTCAGGCATGGCATCAAACACCATCCGGGCATCCTCCAGCATTCCATTTTGAGCATACCCAGAAACTACTGCTGTCCATGTGAACACATCACGCACGGGTGCCATGTCGAACATCCTTCTTGCCTCCACCATATCCCCTCCCCTGGCATAACCTGACACCATGGTGTTCCAGGAAACAACATCTCTTTGTGGCATCCTATCGAAAAGCTCCTGTGCTTCTGCCATCCGACCCAACTGCACATACCCAGCCATCAAGGCGTTCCAAGAAATGGCATCCCACTCTGTCCTTGAATTAAACAACTGCCTTGCTTCTTGAACCCGTCCATTCCGGACATAAGCAGCAAGCATGCCGTTCCATGAGACAGCATCCTTCTCCGGAGCAAGATCGAAGTACTTCCGTGCAAGAGAGACAAGCCCATGGTTGGCATGAGACGAGATCATGACGTTGTATGTCACTGAGTCCTTCACTGGCATTTCGTCGAACAGGCTGCGGGCGTCAGTGAGGGAGGATGAGACTGCCAGCGCATGGAGGAGAGTGTTGTAGGAGAATGTGTCCGGGCGTGGGATGGAACGGAAGAGGGAGAGCGCCACAGGGAGGCGTCCATTGGAGGCATACCCGGCGAGCATGGCGTTGTAGGTGGACGTGGAGCGGCGGGGCATGGCGTCAAATAGGCGCTCGGCCTCGCCGACGCGGCCGGCGCGCATGTGGACCGTGATGGCCTTGTTGCGCCGGATCACATCGGCGTCGAGCTTTCCGGAGCAGGCTTCTCCGGCGGCTGGGGGGCGGTGGCTTCTCTGCCGCACGGCGGCGCGGAGATGGCGCGAAGGGAGCATCTGCTCTTATTTTTATTTTGATGAAGTGTTGTGCGTTTCGTTTAGGATCGCGTCGCACATGCAGACCCTTCTAGTAGTATACATCTTTCAAAAGAAAATGCAGCCTCCTTACGGCAACCCTAGCAGATTCCATTAAAAAAAACTCTAGTAAATCTCTTTTTACCGTTAGAGATGTACTCCCTCCGTCCTTCAAAAAAACTTCTTATATTATAGTAAGACCGAGGGAATACTTGATAGTCTAGGATTTATAATCCCATTCTTACCATATTTTAAGAGAGGCTTTTTGCCCTTCATACATAGTAAGACGGAGGGAATACTTGATAGTCTAAGATTTATAATCCCATTCTTATCATATCTTAAGAGAGGCTTTTTACCCTCCATACCAAATCTGCACTCCCATATATACTCATTCATATCCATCGATTACACCAACATCCATCTCTATTCACTTATAACATTGTATCAGTCTAATCCCAATTCAACCGCTAACCGCCGCCGCCGCTGCTTCTGCATCGCGCCGCCTTCAGGGAGGTCAATTTCCATAATTGTCATCGAGGACCACACCGCCCGTACGTAGAGTCTTCTTCCCGATTTTTTAATTCGGGTTTTTCTCTCTCCCACCATCATCACAATCGGTATTTTTCTTTTTGATTTTCCGACCTAAGATCGGTTTGCGTCGCCTGCCACTGCCGTCGACCCTGCGCCTCTATTCCGACACCGGCACGACCACCCAGCCTCTTCTTCAACCCGGCGGCCGGCCCGTTGCCCGCGAGTCTTCCCGCCAATCGCTCTATGTTGGCCGTCGCCGCCCCGTTCCAAACATGACTCCTGCATGCTACCGTTTCCACAACCACCGTATAGTCGTCTCACGCACGGCACTGCATTGGCCGCGCGGGCCTGGCCGCTTAGGCGTCAGTGCTTTGTTGGCTGCTCAGGCTTAACCGCTCGAGCGTCGGCGTTGCGTTGGCCGCTCGAGCATTGGGAGCTGGACGCGCTCGTCCGCACGCCATTCCCCGTCAGTCGTCATCGCCTTGGTCTGCTCGACCACCCTGTTTCACCGTCCGCGACGTCATCATCGTCACCGAGCAGCGCCCTCGACCTCGTGTGCGATCGGATTGATCACCCGCCCGCAACGATCTGCTCCATCCACACCGCGAAGTGACCTGATCAGTCGGTTGCATGCGCCTCCGCGGGTCCCGTCATGACTGTCCCCGAGTATAACACGCCCCTCCACCGATCAAGCAATGGGTTGTCGCCGTGTCGCCGCCCTGTGGTTCTGCCCGCTACTGCACCAACCCCGCGCCACCGCTGCATCTCTCCTTCGGCCCGTAGCGCCACGGCACACGGTCCACGCCGCCGCCCCGAGGTCGTCCCTGTGGCTGCACTGACCCTCGCGTCGCCGTTGCGTTGCCCCTTTAGGCCGTAACGCCACGACACGTGGTCAAAGCCACCGCCCTGCGGTCTTCGCACCGCCGCCCCGACCCGTGCGTTGTCGCTGTGTCGCCCCTTCGGGCCGTAGCGCTGCGGTGCACTTCGCCGTTCCTGCGCGTCGACTTCTACGTGGTATGTGTTGCACCGCTCCCTAGGCACGGGAACGCCACCGTCCCACCGATCTTCATCACACTGTCGGGTTCTTTGTCGCCTACTTTGAGCACCGTCGCCGCGCTCCTAACCAAGCCACCACCGTCCACCTTTTCGGCTTCGTCTAGCACCAGCTCATCACCAGCGTCACTGTTGTCTTCCTCGACCACTTCATCTACTTCGACCACCGTAGGCGACACCGCCTCACGCCGATTGGCGCCGCAATCCTTGTCGAGTCCTTCTCTGATAGCCCCCTCGACATGGCGTATAACTTGTGTTGGTCCCATCTACGCATGCCCGATGCTGGCAACACCGACGCGTGCCTTTGTCCACGACGTGTCTCCGGGGCTGGCAAGCCTTGGGCGGCGCCTCGTCAATATCGACTTCATCCATCTACGCATGTCTAGTGCCAGCAACACCGATGTGTGCCTTCATTCACGACATGTCCCTGGACTTGGCAAACCCGGCGTGATGCCTCGTCAATAATATCTTCTTCCCGGTGCCTTGCGCTCGCGGCTCCATGGCGACTTCCTCTCGACACCGGCCACCCCGACTCGACATCAACCACGACGTTCTTCGCATGGCTACCTCGACCACGGCGTTCTTCGCATGGCTACCTCAACCATGACTACACCACCCACACTCTCGGCTACCTCGACAACGGCACAAAGGGTTATCACCTTGCTTGAGCAACTCGTCCGGCTTCCTCTACATTTCAAGCGCCGGCAACGCTACGCCGTCCACGATGCTCGCGTTGCGATTGCGGGGGAATGTCGGCCCGTCGGCTGCTTCTTTCCAGTCTGACCATCCGCGACGCTCCTGTTGTCTGCAATGCTACCACTACAACTAAGGGGGATGTTAAGAGATATTCTATTTGGTTTACATGTATTTGATAGTTTAGAATTTGCAATCCGTCTCCTAACTTATCTCTAGGAGAGGCTTCTGGTCCTCCAAGTCTGTACTACTATATATACTCGCCTGTGAGGCAGAATACAACATCCATCGCATTACGCTAATCTCCTTCTCTATTCCCTTCTAATATTTACTATACATAAGTAGATGCTGATACATCATATACATTCACCCACCCATATGAACGCACACATATATTTCTCCTATGAACACCTCTGCGAGATTGAGCCGACACATTATTTTGACATTAAGGAAGTCATCATAGTCACCTCCATAGTCAACGGGGATGTCTCCTTCCATTGAAAGCCTAAAATAAATTCTGAAAAATGCGGGCACCAATGCCAAATTTAGAATTTGAACCCTAGTGAGTTGGTTCCAGCACAAAGAACCTAACCATCTAAGCTAGGATCAGTTCACAACTTCCTTAAAAAAAAATTTGAGACAATAATTTCTTTTTTTTAAACGTAGTACAAATGCAAACGCTCAATACACGCATGCGTAATCATCCCTACGAAGGCACACACTTACACCCTGTCTCTATGAGCACATCAAAAAGGTTGAGCCAACAAATCTTAAGTTTGATAAAGTTGCCACAAACACTTTGTAGTTGACGGGCACGCCATACCGCGGAATGAATATCACCAAAAAGTCTCGAATAAATCCAGAAAAATACAACCACCTGTGTCAACTAAGGACTTGAACTCAGTGGGTTGATTTCACCACAAGGAACCTAGCCATCTGAGCTATGCTCATTTTTGAGGTGAAAATTTCTAGGTGAGGGGATTAGACCCCATATAACATATCCACGGTTTCTTAAAATTATTGTTTTTATCTTATATTCCACCCCCTTTCTTCCAACTTTTACTCTGGGAGGAACACGTCTCAGGATAAGTGAGGAGCTGCTCGTCTGCTGCAATAATGGCCGATTTGCTCCCTCATCTTCGCCCTTGTTCCACGTAAACGTCAGAAGAGTAGCATGGTCTGTGAAGGCTTGCACCTTTGATCTTGGGCTTGGGACATCCATGGCGCTCTTGGCCCCGATGCGATGGTCCTGTATGTCAATCCTTGGCACCGACTTCGTCACATTCCTCTCTTAGCTTTATTAGACAAGCTCATCTGGTGTTGGACCTCCTTGGATCTACCCCGCCCCCACTCGAAGCTCACGTGGAAGATGTGGGCTTCCCTATATATCAAGATCTTCATCTGGCTCCAGGACAGGTGCCGGAGTGTCGACCACCTCGCATACCGTGGGATTCCTTGCCCGTATCGTTGTGTCCTTTGTGATCAGGAGACCGAGGACAGGCAACACATCCTTGTCGGCTTCTCTTTCTCTCGTCAGGTCTGGCAGGAGGCTATCTCCTGATGCCGCGCCATTGGTGATCTTCCCTTGACCTGACGTGTCGTTCCAAGTCTGGTGGGCGTCCACCTGTGAGCTTGCCCCTTCTGTGGTGTGCAAGGGGTTGCCTTCTTTTCTCCTATTGACCGCCCGGTGGCTTTGACACTAGTAGAAAACAGGGTTTTGGTCCAGACCTGGCCAGTCCATTAGTCCCGGTTCGTGCGTCCAGGGGGCTGGTCGGGCCTCGTGGGGCATTGGTCCCGGTTCCAGACACGAATCAGGACCAATGAGCCTCGCTCCTGGCCCACATCCATTGGTAGGAACCGGGACCAAAGAGGGGCCTTCTGTCCTGGTTCTAGCCACCAACCGGGACTAAAAAGAAGCCTATATATACCCCCTGCCCGCTCACTGCTCTATTTTTTTGGTCGGCCGTGGGAGAGGTTTGCGGTGCTCTAGCTCACCTCCTATGCACATGAGGTGTTCGATGAAATGCCCGAGCCACACTACTTAAGCTTTCTCCTCTTTAAGCTCGACCTCCAAATTCCATTTTCCTCAAGATTTGTCTAGGTTTAGCGGTCCATCACGTCCCGTCCTCGTATTCACCGTCGTCGATCGCCCACGCCGATCTCGTCGCCGGCATCACCGTGGTGAGCCTCTTGTTCTTATCTTCTTTCTAAAAAGAAAAAAATTCTTACTTGTATGATTTAGATCAATTGTTATCTTGGTTGCGATTATGATCACATTTTCTTACTTTTGTTATTGTTTGTTATTATATAGTGCGATGGTTTTGGTATCCGCCTCCGTCGGCCTCGTCCTGTATATGATTCGGATGTGGTATATATTATCTTTTATAACTATTTGGTTCATTTATTGTTTATGACAATTATGCCGACCAACGTGACATAGATTTTTTTATCTAGGAGGTATGTGAACCGGAAATTCCAACCGACCCTATTGTCGAGAGGTTAAATTTAGTTGAAGAAGAAAACAATTACTTGAAGGAAAAAAATAAAAAATCGAGGAGGAGAAGATGATATTGGATTTGCATGTTGCGGATGTCATCGATGACCACAAGATCAAGATGGATGCAATGCGCTTGAAGATTAGAAAGATTAAAAATATGCCATTCATACCGAGGCTTGGTATCATTATGCCGTTGGATCAATTGTTACCTTGGTTGCGATTATGATCGCATTTGTTGTTGCATTAATGTTTTACATAGTTCCAATGTATGGTTTAGAGGGTGTTTGTTTCCAGGGACTTATTGGTCTAGGGACTTAAATAAGTCCCTATAAGTCCAATCTAAACCAAACAGGAGGGACTTATAGGGACTTAAAATGGGCATTTGAGACTTATGAAATAAGACTCTCAAGGAGGGACTTATAGGGACTTGTAGTTGTAATATGGTCTTATAGAGACTTATAAGTCCCAGGAACCAAACATGTAGGGACTTTTTAGGGACTTGGGACTTATAAGTTGGGACTAAAAAAAGTCCTAGGACTTATGAACCAAACAGGGCCTTAATTAGATGCTCTGGAGAGCTATATGTTGTTCAACGAGAACTATGTATGTACTTTGGTTTTAATGTGATGATGAACTTCTATTAATTTGGTCACTTATCTATTCATGATGTTCTATAATGGTTTTTGACACACTTAATTATATATAATGTACGCAGATGAACCGACAATGGATGTACGGTGATAGACACACCTCCGAGTACATTAAGGGTGTGCATAATTTTCTCGAAGTGGCTGAGGCAAACAAGCATAATGGTTTTATGTGTTGTCCATGCCCTATATGTGGGAATACAAAGTCTTACTCTGACCGGAAAATCCTTCACACCCACCTGCTTTATAAGGGTTTCATGCCACACTATAATGTTTGGACCAAGCACGGAGAAATGGGGGTTATGATGGAAGACAGCGAAGAAGAAGAGGATGATGACAACTATGTGCTCCCCGAATACGGTGATGCTGCAACGAGGGAAGCTAAAGATCAAGAGGAACCCGACGATGTGCCCGATGATGATCTGTGCCGGGTCACTGTTGATGCAAAGAGACAGTGCAGTGAAAAGGAGAAACCGAAGTTCGATCGCATGTTAGAGGATCACAAAAAAGGGTTGTACCCCAATTGTGAAGATGGCAACACAAAGCTTGGTATAGTACTAGAATTGCTGCAGTGGAAGGCAGAGAATGGTGTGCCTGACAAAGGATTTGAGAAGCTACTGAAAATATTGAAGAAGAAGCTTCCAAAGGATAACGAATTGCCCGATAGTACGTAAGTATGCCCTCTAGGATTGGAGGTGCAGAAGATACATGCATGCCCTAATGACTGCATCCTCTACCGCGGTGCGTACGAGTATTTGAACGCATGCCCGGTATGAGGTGCATTGCGGTATAAGATCAGACGAGACGACCCTGGTGATGTTGACGGCGAGCCCCCAGGAAGAGGGTTCCTGTGAAGGTGATGTGGTATGCTCCTACAATACCATGGTTGAAACGTCTGTTCAGAAACAAAGATCATGCCAAGTTGATGCGATGGCACAGAGAGGACCGTTATAAAGACGCGAAGTTGAGAGCACCCGCTGACGGGTCGGAGTGGAGAAAAATCGAGAGAAAGTACTGGGCTGAATTTGCAGGTGACGCAAGGAATGTATGGTTTGGTTTAAGCGTGGATGGCATTAATCCTTTTGGGGAGCAGAGCAGCAATCACAACACCTGACCCGCGACTCTATGTATCTATAACCTTCCTCCTTGGCTATGCATGAAGCGGAAGTTCATTATGATGCCAGTTCTCATCCAAGGCCCCAAGCAACCCGGCAACGACATTGGTTTGTACCTAAGGCCATTAGTTGAAGAACTTTTACAGCTGTGGAATGGAAACATTGTATGTGTGTGGGATGAGCACAGACATGAGGAATTTGACCCGCATCCATTATTGTTTGTAACCATCAATGATTGGTCTGCTCTCAGTAACCTTTCAGGACAGACAAACAAGGGATACCACGCATGCACGCATTGTTTAGCTGACACCAAAAGTATATACCTGGACAAATGCAGGAAGAATGTGTACCTGGGGCATCGTCAATTTCTTCCGACCAACCATCAATGTCTAAAGAAAGGCAAGCATTTCAAAGGCGAGATAGATCACCGGAAGAAGCCCGCCATGTGTACCAATGATCACGTACTTGCTATGGTCAATGATTTACACGTAATCTTTGGAAAGGATCTCGGCAGAGTATCTATTCCGAATGACGCTGAGGGACGCGCACCCATGTGGAAGAAAAATAATCAATAAATGCATGAAAAATAACAAATGAAGTCAGAAAGGGTTGACAATTGATGATGTGGCTTTGAATGGTTCATTTTGAACACACAAAAAGTCTGGAGTTCAAATAAGTTCAAGAAAATGAAATCCCTTTATAAGAGATGAGTTTTCGTCCGAAACCCTGATACTTCGAAAGAGATTGTCTATTTTGTACACGAAGTGCATCCAGTTTTTACCGTAACCCTCTCAACTTTTTAGCACATGCTATGTGGGTGGAATGATGATATCATGCCAATTTTCAACCTCTTCAGAGTTCATTTGGAGTGCTTTTCAATTTCAGGGTCATTTAGCTCAAAAAAATCAGTAAATGCATGAAAAATAACAGATGAAGTCAGAAAGGGTTGAAAATTGACGATGTGGCTTCGAATGGTTCATTTTGAACACACAAAAAGTCTGGAGTTCAAATAAGTTCAAAAAATGAAATCCCTTTGTAACAGATGAGTTTTCGTCCGAAACCATGATACTTCGAAAGATATTGTCCATTTTGTACACGAAGTGCATCCAGTTTTTGCCGTAACCCTCTCAACTTTTTAGCACATGTTATATGGGTGAAATAATGACACCATGCCAATTTTCAACCTCTTCAGAGTTCATCTGAAATGCTTTTCAATTTCAGGGTCATTTAGCTCAAAGAATGAACTAATATAAAAAAGAATGAACTAGAGAACTTTTATGAAACTATAATAGAAAAAATAATAAACTAAAAGAATGAACTAGAAAACTTTAATGAAACTCTAATAGAAAAAAGAATGAACTAGAAATTTTAATGAAACTCTAATAGCAAAAGGAATCAACTAAAAAGCTTTTATAAACCTTTAGTATTATTGAAACTAAAATTATATAAAATTTATGCAACTAAAATTACCAAAGTATTTTCTGTTCAAAACATTAAAAGCAAAAGGAATTTTCATAAAGAACTTTTTTTGTTAGAAACTTTAATAGTAAGAAGAATTATCATAAAGATTTTTTGTTAGAAACTAAAATAACAAAATCTGTTTTTGAATATAATGATAAAACATAGTAATATTAAATAGCAGGAAAAAGAATCACTCCAAAATCTATTTTTATAGTAAAGTTAATCACAAATTAGTGATTCACACAAATGTCAAAGAATTCAAATTTAAACTATTCAAATTTGAAAACTAATGGCACTAAGAGAATGTTTATAATTTTTCTGACCTAAAATCAAAAATAATTTAAAAAATAAAACAAAAAACAAAAGGAAATAAATAATGCAAAAAAAAAAATACTGGAAAAAATTAAAAAAATACCGCCTACTGGGCCACCATGGCGTGAATACGACTAGAAACCCAACCAACGTGTTGGGCTAGGATTCAGGCCCGCAGAAGGCCCAACAGGCCCACATGCAGATACAGAGTGGTTAGGACCGTAATCCTGCTTTAGAGAGGAGCTCGAAAGCTCAGGCGCACCGCACCTTATAAACATGTGCGACACTCTCTCAACTAGCGAGGTGGGACTAAACTCCCACCACGCCGCTGTGCAAGGCCATTGGTCCCGGTTGGTGCCACGAACCGAGAGCAATGCCCCTCTTTGGTCCCGGTTGGTGCCACCAATCAGGACCAAAGGTCTCTGTTTCCCGCCCTTTGGGCTGCTGAAAAAAGACCTTTGGTCCCGGTTGGTGGCACCAATCGGGACTAAAGGGGGCATTGGTCCCGGTTGGTGCTACGAACCGGGACCAATGCTTTGTGTATATATAGCAAAGGCTTAGCAGTTTCTGCAGATCACTTCTTCTTTGCCCGACGCCCCAGCGCTGCTCCTCATCGCCGTCGCCGCCGAGCCCTGCTCCACCGTGTCATCGCCGACATCGTTAGGCTGCTCCACCGCAACGTCGCCGCCGCCACCCGCCCTGATGCCGACGATGCCCCGGCCCGCCCCGACGCCTCCTCTATGAGCACCGCACCCCTGCCCTGCCCTGCCGCCGCCGCGTTGCTTTTTTGTTATATATGCTTTTTTGTTATATATGCTTTCTTTTTATATATATGTATGTATGTATTTTTTTAAACTTTTTATATGTATGGAAAAGGGGAAGAAGGAAGGAGCAAGAAGGGAAGAAAAAGAAGGAGAGGAAAAAGGGGAGAAAAAAGAGAAGAAGAGGAGAAAAAATAAGAAGAGAAAGAAGGAGAAGAAGAAGAGGAGAGGAAGAAGAGGAGAAAAAAAATAAGAAGAGGAAGAAGAAGAAAAAAAAGAGGAGAAGAAAAAAAAATGGAGAAGTTCCCGCCCTTTGGGCTGCTGAAAAGAGACCTTTGGTCCCGGTTGGTGGCATCAACTGGGACTAAAGGGGGGCATTGGTTCCGGTTGGTGCTGCGAACCGGGACCAATGATTTGTGTATATATAGCAAAGACTTAGCAGTTTCTGCAGATCACTTCTTCTCCGCCGAACGCCCCAGCACTGCTCCTCGTCGCCGTCGCCGCCGAGCCCTGCTCCAGCGTGTCGTCGCCGACACCGTTAGGCTGCTCCACCGCGACGTCGTCGCCGCCGTCACCCGACCCGACGTCTCCCAACCCGCCCCGACACCAACGCTGCCCCGGCCCAACACCGATGCCGCCCGGCCCGCCCCGACCCGATGCCTCCTCTGTGAGCACCGTGCCCCTGACATATAGAAGGGTAGATGAGATCAGGAAAAATAGGGACCATCTTCTACACATCCAGAATGGCGCCATTTTTGTTAAATCCCTTGTCGGTCCAGATCGGACATGACATGAGGGGGGACGTCGGACATGACAATAGGGGGTCGAGGGTCGGGAACTAGGTTAGAGGGTCGTGGATTGCCGAGCGGTCGAGGGTCATGAACTAGGGTACATGTCGAGGGTCGCCGAGGGTTCGAGGGTCGAGGGTCATCGAGGGGTCGAGGGTCGAGGAACGCCGAGGGGTCGAGGGTCGTCAAGGGGTCGAGAGGTTGCCTTGTGTCAAAGTATTGAAGAAATCCATGGCTTTATCATTAGCTGGAAGTATCCGGGGCATGATGGTACGAAGTTCTCTAAAGTTATTTTGGAACAGAGTCCCGGATAGGATAATTCGCCTTTTGGTACTAATTTCAGCAAAGGCCTTCCAAATAGCGATATTCAGAAGGCTCTTGCTGAACTTTGTACCAAAAAGCGAATTATCCTATCTGGGACTCCGTTCCAAAATAACTTTGGAGAGCTTCATACCATCATGCGCCTATTACTTTCGCCTAATGATGAAGTCATGGTTTTCTTGAATCCTTTGACACTAGACAAATGTGACATATAGAAGGGTAGATGAGATCAGGAAAACTAGGGACCATCTTCTGCACATCCAGAATGGCACCATTTTGTTAAATCCCTTGTCGGTCCGGACGTCGGACATGACATGAGGGGGGACGTCGGACATGGCATGAGGGGGTCGAGGGTCAGGAACTAGGGTAGAGGGTCGTGGATCGCCAAGCGGTCGAGGGTCGTGAACTAGGGTACAGGGTAGAGGGTCGTCGAGGGGTCGAGGGTCCAGATTTATCAAGAATGCCCCCATTATGGATGTGCACAAGTTGATCCAATTTTTTTTCCTGATCTCATATATATATATATTCTTCTATATGTCACGTTGTCTGTCAAAGTATTAAAGAAATCCATGGCTTCATCATTTGCCAGAAGTAACAGGCGTATGATGCTACGAAGCTCTTCAAAGTTGTTTTGGAACGGAGTTCTTGATAGAATAATTCGCCTTTTGGTACGAATTTCATCAAAGGCGTTCCAAATAGCGATATTCGGAAGGCTCTTGCTGAACTTTGTACCAAAAAGCGAATTATTCTATCGGGAACTCCGTTCCAAAACAACTTTGAAGAGCTTCGTACCATCGTGCGTCTGTCATTTCCGGCTAATGATGAAGTCATGGTTTTCTTGAGTTCTTTGACACTAGACAACATGACATATAGAAGGGTAGATGATACCATGAAAAATATGGACCATTTTCTGCACATCCAGAATGGCGCCATTTTGTTAAATCCCTTGTCGGTTCGGACGTCGGACATTCATGAGAGAGGCGGTCCGGCCCAAACCCTAGAAGCGTGCTGAGACCACCCAAATTTACCAAGTTCAAAGAGCATTGTCGTCGATGACACCCAAACCCTAGAAGCATTGTCGAGGCCACCCCAAACCCTAGAAGCATTGCCGAGGCCACCCAAATTTACCAAGTTAAAAGAGCGTTGTCGTCGAGGCCACCCCAAACCCTAGAAGTGTTGTCGAGGCCACCCCAACCCGTAGAAGCGTCGATGCCACTAATATGATTCCTTGTTGTGATTAGCTAGCTAGGTCTATGTTTTGCCACTAATATATCCATCTGTCATGTTTGTATATTAATTGCCATGTTGTAGTATTTGCATAAACTATGGAGCACTGAGACTTGGAAGTGGAACAATTGTTGGGGGACATAATCCTCGGCAGAGGTGATGTCTTGTCGTATCTCAACAACACCAATGGTCTGGAAGGAGAGGGTGAAGTAGGCTCCGGTGATCGAACAATGGAGGAGGAAGGACATGATCATGATGGCTCCGGTGACCGAATGCCGGTGGAAGAAGGAGACCGTGATTACGGCTCCGTTGACCGAACGAAGTCCGGCCAGGTATATATATTAATTAAGCATGTGCTGACTAGCTAATTGATGCATTAATTGTTTTGGTATGTACACATATTAACTCTCTTCTTTCTTCTTTTCTAGCCCTCTGGATCGAGCCAAACTTCGGTAAGAGACAAGGCCCAAAGAAAAGGTTGCGCCAGGATGAAAGGTTCACGATCACAGCAATCGCGGGCGATGGCCAACTGATTGCACCCAGCCGGACCAAGGAAGCATTTTCTGCTTAGTGTGGGGTTCTTATTAGGGACATGATCCCGATCAGCATCCACCAATGGAAATAAGCATAAGAACAAAGACCCTCAAGTGTCTTATGTCAGCGATAGACAGAAAGATGATCTTTGGACCACTGAAGGCAAATTTCACCCTACTGCTGCTCGTCCTCGAGTAGGTAAATGATAAAAATAGAATTTTTGATGTGGAATGCTTTCTAGCATATTCTGAATGTAAATCTCTTTACTGTGGCATGAATATTCAGATCCTAAAGATTCAAGATAAAAGTTTAATATTGACATAAAGATAGTAATACTTCAAGCATACTAACTAAGCAATTATGTCTTCTCAAAATGACATGGCCAAAGAAAGTTATCCCTACAAAATCATATAGTCTGGCTATGCTCTATCTTCACCACACAAAATATTTAAATCATGCACAATCCCGATGACAAGCCAAGCAATTGTTTCATACTTTTGATGTTCTCAAACTTTTTCAATCTTCACGCAATATATGAGCGTGAGCCATGGATATAGCACTATGGTGGAATAGAATGGTGGTTGTGGAGAAGACAAAAAAGGAGAAGATAGTCTCACATCAACTAGGCGTATCAACGGGCTATGGAGATGCCCATTAATAGATATCAATGTGAGTGAGTAGGGATTGCCTTGCAACGGATGCACTAGAGGTATAAGTGTATGAAAGCTCAACAAAATAAACTAAGCGGGTGTGCATCCAACTTGCTTGCTCATGAAGACCTAGGGCATTTTGAGGAAGCCTATCATTGGAATATACAAGCCAAGTTCTATAATGTGAAATTCCCACTAGTATATGAAGGTGACAACATAGGAGACTCTCTATCATGAAGATCTTGGTGCTACTTTGAAGCACAAGTGTGGTAAAAGGATAGTAACATTGTCCCTTCTCTTTTTTTCTCTCATTTTTTTATTTGGGCCTTTTATGTTTTTATGGCCTCTTTTTCTTTCTTTTTTTGTCTGGAGTCTCATCCCGACTTGTAGGGGGATCATAGTCTCCATCATCCTTTCCTCACTTGGGACAATGCTCTAATAATGATGATCATCACACTTTATTTACTTACAACTCAATACTTAGAACAAAATATGACTCTATGTGAATGCCTCCGGCGGAGTACCGGGATACGCAATGAATCAAGAGTGACATGTACGAAAGAATTATGAACGGTGACTTTGCCACAAATACGATGTCAACTACATGATCATGCAAAGCAATATGACAATGATGAAGCGTATCATAACAACGGAACGGTGGAAAGTTGCATGGAAATATATCTCGGAATGGTTATGGAAATGCCATAATAGGTAGGTATGGTGGCTGTTTTGAGGAAGGTATATGGTGGGTGTGATACCGGCGAAAGGTGCGCGGTATTAGAGAGGCTAGCAATGCTGGAAGGGTGAGAGTGCGTATAATCCATGGACTCAACATTAGTCATAAAGGACTCACATACTTATTGCAAAAACCTATTATTTATCGAAACAAAGTACTACGCGCATGCTCCTAGGGGATAGATTGGTAGGAAAAGATCATCGCTCGTCCCCGACCGCCACTCATAAGGAAGACAATCAATAAATAAATCATGCTCCGACTTCATCACATAACGGTTCACCATACGTGCATGCTACGGGAATCACAAACTTTGACACAAGTATTTCTCAAATCCACAACTACTCAACTAGCATGACTCTAATATCACCATCTTCATCTCTCAAAACAATTATCAAGTATCAAACTTCTCATAATATCCAATGCACTTTTTGTATGATAGTTTTTATTATACCGATCTTGGACGCCTATTATATTAGGACTAAATTCATACCCAAAGCAAATTAACATGTTGTTCTAAAGGACTCTCAAAATAATATAATTCAAGCATGAGAGATCAATTATTTCTATAAAATAGAACCACCACCGTGCTCTAAAATGATATAAGTGAAGCACTAACGCTAAATTATCTAGCTTAAAAAATATAAGTGAAGCACATAGAGTATTCTAACAAATTCCAATTTATGTGCGTCTCTCCCAAAAGGTGTGTACAGCAAGGATGATTGTGGTAAACTAAAAAGAAAAGACTCAAATCATACAAGACGCTCCAAGCAAAACACATATCATGTGGTGAATAAAAATATAGCTCAAAGTAAAGTTACCGATGGATGAAGACAAAAGAGGGGATGCCTTCCGGGGCATCCCCAAGCTTAGGCTTTTGGTTGTCCTTGGATTTTACCTTGGTGGTGCCTTGGGCATCCCCAATCTTAGGCTCTTGCCACTCCTTTGTCACAGCCCTAGAATATTGTTTGTAGATAGTTGCATCTTCATCCAGGCATCATATTTAAATTTCTGAAACATGAATTGAGGATTGTTGAAGCCTCAAAACTTTAATTAAAAGCAGGGCAAAAGGACCCTGGAAAATGCATTCAATGATTCCAAAATGGCCTTAACTAATGTTGGTTATATTTTGGCCAGGGTTTTACACCAAACCAAAAATAATGAACATTTTTGAGGAATATTTTGAGCATTGAATTTAAATCATATTCTATTTGAATTTGGAATTATATTCATAATATATAATGATTATATTTTCAAATGACCTGAGATATTTTTTTTGTATTGTGAAAAAGTCCATTAAGTGACTTAAAATATCCAGGGGAGTTTTGGCACTGTTTTCAAATTTGTTTGAATTTGAATTCAGTGGCAACTAAATAAGAAAACAAAACAGAACAGAAATAAATAGAAAGGGAGAGAAGGCCACCTGGGCCACCTACCTGGCGCCACTTACCTGGCCCAGCTCCCCCAACGGCCCAGCCCACCGCCGCCCCCCCTCCCCTGTCGTCTTCCTCCCTGCCAGGAGGACGGACACCGCGACGCCGCCGCGCGCGCCACCTCCACCCTGCTCGGCCACCTCCTGCTTCCTCCCCGGCCTCCCTAGCGACGCCCCGGACGACGCCACGCGCCTCCCCGACCCCCCTCTCACTTCCCCTCTCCCTCTGGACCGCTCCCCCTCCTCTGGCTCTCTCTTTCCCTCTCTTCCCTGTGATCCCCGAGCGCAGCCGTCGCCGCCGTTCGCCATAGCCGCAGCCACCAGCCCTCTCTCGCCCCTCCGCCAGTTCCAGAAGCTCCGCCGCTGACCTCTACACCGTCCCCGCCAAGCCACACGAGCGGACGCGCCCTGCAGCGGCTTCCCCGACCTCTTCTTCAAGCTTCGGCCGCCGAGATCGCCGGCGACCGTGTGCCTCCCTGACGCCTCCCCGAGCTCCCCGAGGCCACCGTCGCAACCCCCGTGAGCTCCTCTCTGTTTCCCCTCTGACCCCCTGCTCGTTCTCGTGCCGTAGCTGCCGTCCCCGCAAGCACCAAGCTCCGGCCATCGCCATGGCCGGCGAACCTCGCGCCCCGGAGCTCTTTCGCTCGCTCCAGTAGCTCCCGCGTGCTCTCCAGGTTCCCAGGGTCCCAACGCGCTCCTCTGCTCTCCGGCTAACGCGCTATAGCCACCGCGTCATGCTGGCCCGAGCTCCAGCCGCCGCCAAACACGTCGCCGGCGCCTTTTCCGGCGACCCCGAACCCAACTACCTGCACCACTCGCCGCGGCCCACTCCCAGCTATCCATAGAGCCCAACGGCGCCCCGAACGGTGCCCTGTACGTGAAACCCGCACCTGCACCGCCGCGTTTAGCCTCGCCGGCGGCTAAACGCCGGCGAGTTGACCCCGCCGACCAGGGGGTTTGACCCTTTGACCTCGCCGGACTGACGCGTGGGCCCAGCCCCCCCTGTTTAATTAGTACCAGGTTAAGTTAGTGTTAACTAACTTAGTTAAGTAGATAGGACACTGACATGCGGGCCCAGGCTCTAATTAAACTTAGGTTAGTTAACTGTGTCACTGACGTGTGGTCCCCACACGTCAGGTTTGACCTGGACCGAGCCGTTGACCTGCTGACATCACTGTGAGGTCATGCTGACGCATTAATTCCTTTCTGGAATTTAAATAAATCTTAAATGATTTATTATTTTCAGAAAAAAACCCTAAACTTCTAAAAATCATAGAAAATTAACCGTAACTCCAAATTAAATAAATTATATATGAAAAATTATCAGAAAAATTCAAGGAATCCATCTGTACCATTTTCATGCATGTTAGAACAACTTATAGCTGCTGTTTAGCACAAATCATATAAATGGCATCTGAAAAATCACATATGGAGTTTGAATTTGAATCTTATATTCAAACCAACTTCATTTAATCTGTTGCAAGTTGCATTAGCTCAAAACACATTCATATTGCCATGTCATGAGCATGCATCATATTGTGCATTGCATTGATTGTATTTCTTCTTTGTTGTCGGTATCTGTTCCCTCCCGGTAGAGGATGTTCTGACGTTGTGATCGTTGACACTGATGAAGACTCAATGTTATCTTCAGAAGTGCCAGGCAAGCAAAACCCCCTTGTTCATTCCGATAAAATCCCACTCTCTCGCTCCTGCTCTCTTTTACTGCATTAGGACAACACCGATTCATCTGTTACTTGCTGCGGTAGTTGAACCCCTTTATCCTTTGCATGACCTGTCATTGCCACAGTAAATAGATGAAACCCACTAGCATGAGTAGGAGTTGTTTGAGCCCTGTTGTGCCTACTCATTCATGCTTGTTTGTCATGCCTGCTACTGCTTAGAGTCGAGTCAGGTCTGATTCATCCGGGATGAATCAGAGGTGTGTGAACATGTCCTACGGTGTGTGAGCTAAGCGTGTGAACACGATTTGGTAAAGGTAGCGGTGAGAGACCATGTAGGAGTACATGGTGGGTTGTCTCATTGCAGCCGTCCTCAGGAACTGAGTTCTGTGTTTGTGATCCATGATTCAGCTACTACCACGCATTGGGCCCGAAACCAATGGACCCTCTCGGCTTCTTGATCACCCTTGTCCTCTGTCCAGGAGTTGCAAGTAGTTTCTGGTGTTTGTAGTATGCTGGAGGCCGTGCGCAGCGCTGACCATAGGGGTGGGCTGTGATGCGGTAGGCACGTGGCACGGTGTACCGGGCGCCCGTTTGGTGTCTCGGGAACCCTGTTCACATCGTTTGGGGCTGTGAGCGAAACTCCGGCCGGATCTCCTCATGGATGGAACCCGAATAGGCGATAAACCTGGACTAGAGACTTGAGTGTTTAGGTAGGCCGTGGCCGACACCCACGTTGGGCTTCCGCTTGAAGGTTGCCGAGTACATGTCGTGTAAACGGCGGTAAGTGGTGAGAGCGTGTGTGAAGAAGTACACCCCTGCAGGGTTAATATGATCTATTCGAATAGCCGTGTCCGCGGAAAAGGACTTCTGGGTTGCTTATATCAGTTCATAGACAAGTGAAAGTGGATACCCTAAAATACGCAAGATAAGCGTGAGTGCTATGGATGGCGTTCTCGTAGGGAGACGGGAGCGGATCCATAGTGGTGTATTGATATGGTAGATAAGCGTGAGTGCTATGGATGGCGTCCTCGTAGGGAGACGGGAGCGGATCCATAGTGGTGTATTGATATGGTGAATATGTGGACTCGTGTGCGCCACCTCAAAAGAGTTACTTGCAGTCGTAGTTCAGGATAGCCACCGAGTCAAAGCTGGCTTGCTGCAGTTAAACCCCACCATCCCTTTGTTGATAATGATGCATATGTAGATAGTTCTGATGTAAGTCTTGCTGGGTACATTTGTACTCACGTTTGCCTATTTATGTTTTTGCAGAGAGACTTCGGTCTCGCTAGTAGTATCGCGTGGACTTCGACGTTTAGCTTGTTACCTCAGCTATGATCTTGTGCCTCGGCAGGATCTGATAGATAGTCAGGCTTCTCAGCCTTTTTCATTTATAGATGTCTGTACTCAGACATGATAGCTTCCGCTTGTGTTTTGATTTGTATGCTCTGAATGTTGGGTCATGAGACCCATGGTTGTAATATCTCGCTCCTCGGAGCCTATTGATAAATTACTTGAGTCATAGAGTCATGTTGTGATGCCATGTTGTATTTGCACATATCGAGCATATTGTGTGTATGTTATTGAAATGCTTGGTATGTGTGGGATCTGACCATCTAGTTGTTTATCTTTAGTAGCCTCTCTTACCGGGAAATGTCTCCTAGTGTTTCCACCGAGCCATGGTAGCTCGCTACTGCTCCGGAACACTTAGGCTGGCCGGCATGTGTCCTTCTTCGTTCTTGTGTCTGTCCCTTCGGGGAAATGTCACGCGATGAATACCGGAGTCCTGTTAGCCTGCTACAGCCCGGTTCACGGGAGTCCTGCTAGCCCAGTGCTACAACCTGGATTCACTCGCTGATGACCGACACGTTCGATGCTGGGTCATGGATGCCTGTCCCTGTAAGTTTGTGCCACTTTGGGTTTACGACTAGCCATGTCAGCCCGGACTCCTTATCATATGGATGCTAGCGACACTGTCATATACGTGTGCCAAAAGGCGCAAACGGTCCCGGGCTAAGGTAAGGCGACACCGTGGGAATACCGTGCGTGAGGCCGCAAAGTGATATGAGGTGTTACATGCTAGATCGATGTGGCTTTGAGTCGGGGTCCTGACAGCATTGGTATCAGAGCTTGACTGCCTGTAGGATTACCAAGCCAAACTGGTCGAAGTTGAGTCTAGAAATTCTTAGTTATATAAGGGAATTGATTGTGGGATGGAACGTAAGGCTCTTTTTACTCCTTATACCTCATGGCCTTCTGATCTGAGTCATCATCTTCTCTTCTACGGGGATTAAGAACTAGGCTATCTCTTCTTTCTATCAGGATCACGTGTTACTAATCCGTAGACTTATAGATTGTTGGACTTAAGCCTCGTTTCAGTTCCTAGTACTTCTGTATGTTAACTGTTGATCTCGAGACCTTGATATTGTGCCTCTGAGTGGTTATGCCACCATTTTTGTGAATGTCTCAAATCTTTTCTGAGCATTTACAGCCGTTATGCTGTCCGAGTCATCCCAGGTTTCTAAGTAGTCTGATGCATTTGCAAATCCTTTCTTCCCGTTTCAATGTTCCCATGGGCCAGATTAACCACACTAATCAGTGAGTTGAGGTACTCCGTTACCTTGACATATATGTTGGAGATATTATTATGACCCTAGGTGTCTTAGGGGATCATCTAGTAATTTAGCCATGATTTGTGTTCCCAGTGTGATGATTCTGGCCATCATTCTCGAAAGCATCCCGTGATGCTACTTAGTAATAGGTATTCTATTCCTGGGTTCTTGAACCCGAGATTCACTCTACCTACTTCATGTTGATAGTAATTGCTAGTGCCTTTAGGATATTAGTAACCTTTGCGATAGTCCTCGAGGTCCGTGGTATATCGTTCTTCCAAATACCATGAACCATTATGGCAGAAGTTTGTTGGATCAAAAGATCACAACAGGCCCTCTATGAGTTCTCCATGCTATATTGTGACTCTGCCAGCTCAACCTTTCTGCAGGGGTTATCCGGAAGAATTATGTTGAACTTTGTTCGGCATACCAACCCATGTATCCACAACTCAAAAAGTTATATGTTCCTTTGAGTTGTCCCTCTTTAGTTGTCTACTGACCTTCGTCTATCAATTGATAGTCAAGAGTATGCGTGCGTTCGTTTATCGATGCCTATTACCCTTGTGGTCCGTCAAGCCATTCTGTCCTGAATGACTTGGAGAAACAAACTCCAGTACCTCATCCATATCTAGGATTGGGTCAAAGTAGTTGTATTCCGCAGATCAAATGCCAATCCAGCTTTTGGTTCTGTTCTACCTTGGAGTATTACCCCCTTTATGTCAGAATTGTCATGAGAACTGCACCAACTCTCATGAATTTTGACGTAGTGATACTTCTCACCATCATTAGTCATTCCTCGGCCCTCGTGTTGATGCAACCGGAATACCGACAAATGAATTGTGATGTGTGAAATCAATACTTCCAGCAACCTCGTTGCTTGGTAGTTAAAGGATAATAATTTCATTCTTAGTATGTTGGTTTTTGAATCATCCTTCTAAGACTGATCGTGCTACCTAGTCCTTATTTCGGTGCACCCTTCGATTGATGAGTTAGGATCTTGTCAAGTCCTCACTCATTTGATCATATCGTCTTGCCCTCAAAAGCGAGATTGTTCCCGAGCTTAGTGACATACCGGTGGTTCGTGATTTTCCGAATATCTTCTTGGAAGTATTACCAGGTTGTCACCTGACTGCTATGTTGAGCTCGTGATCAAGTCGGGTTCTTGTGAACCACCCATTCTCCAAGAATCTGTGATGGATATCCCGGAACTAGTTGGTTAAGCTAGACAACAACTTGGAGAGTTGGAAGATAAAAGCTTGCCTGACTTAGTCCGTTCCAAAGGGATATTCTTGTGTAGTGTGTGTTGAAGAAAGGTGATATCTTCATCGATTGGTCCCTGTGATCGATTGTTGGATCTATTATCTTACCCGAACCCTTGATTGAGTATGGGCTATCGTCAAATCAAATCAGAACCAACGATATTCGTAATGTTGTCTTACTCATGGTTGATCCCCCGAGCGTACACCATTACATCTTTGGTCTGACCAATGCTATCACCGTGTTCACTTAACTATGGAATTCCTTTTAAAAGGAAACCTAGATGAATTGTTGTTGAGCCCATTGGCAACATCCTTATCTCCTCCATGATGTTGTTGAACATTAAGCTAGTGTTGGAAACTTTTGAAAGCATTTGTTCATACTAGCTCATGAAGCATATGTTTGGATGAAGGTAGTGACTTCCTTTAATTCATGTGCATCTGTTGCAAGTTGCCGCCGTGGATTCGAGAAAGTCAATGTTGCTTTCTTTGGAATCATTCCAAATCAGTCATGCACACGTGCGAAGAATGTTGTGGTTTGAAGACTTGCAACCTTCAATCTATATGTATCCCTAGCACACCAAGCCACTGATTGATTTGTTCAAGGAGAAGAAGTTCCTTCATAAGAGCTAATCCGGACTTATGTAAGGACTTCGATACCCTCGTTGATGGTTCCACCTCCTGAACTCGGTAGTGTTTTATTATAAGACTACTATGTGGTCATGCTTGTCTGGGACAGCGTGTTCACATGTGTGTAGCAGAACCAGCTCATGTTTTGGAGCTTACTATCGTAGTTCATTCCCCGAGAATCTCGCAACGTCATCTCGTCGATTTGTGTTGCAAACTTTCGTTTTTATTCCTAGACTCGATGAGTCTGGAATATCCTGACACCAACCAGATCTGAATCTCAGGCAGATATGATGGTTTGGAACATTTTCCAAGAACTATAATATCGATCCCTTGGAAACCGGTAAAGTGGATGTCGTGGCCAACACACCCAGCCAGAAGACCTGTTATTATAATATCTTGATTGAGGAAGTTGGCCACCTCCCCATAAGGATTTCGTAGGATTTACCTCCCTAGTTGTTCCTTATGGATTCTTGTGCTCCCGAAGTCCGACCTTTACTTGATGTTCTAGATATCAAACCATATCTATGAATGGGTTACACTAGCACATCAAGAAGAACATTAGAAGCGGAGTGCTAAATGTCTCTCGGTCGATCATCCAGATTTTATTTCCTTGGCCTCGCTAAGATGAAATCTAAGAAGGTGTTATCTTCCTTTGCATCTGCATCATCCATCATCATTCATCGTGGTAGCAAGTTGTGTTGCCCGGACCCTTGACACGGATATTGGTAAAACCTTGAAGAATGTGGAAATGCTCAAGTTCTTGAGAGCATGCACAAGTGCTATGTGTTATCATCGGCACTAACTGGGTTTGCTCTATGTCTCCTCGGCAAAGCTATGACCTTTTCAAACAAGTGAATTCACTCTCTATTGTTGGGTTCTTCCCTAGTTACTAGAATCATTCCCATCAATTGCATTTTGTTCCTAGTTTGCACCGCCAATGTGCCATTCTACCATGGGTCTCTTCCATTTCCGGTGATAAGCAAATTCATCCATTGCGTTGTCTTCAACAAGGTAATCCACATCATCCAAGTCCGAGTATGCCATTCTACTGACCCCCTCCAAACGATCGTTGTGAACTGCCTTAGGCTGGTATGAAGAGTTTCAATGATCTCTGAATCAAAAGTAATTCTTTTTGCCACTTAAGTTAATAATCTACGAATCACCCTACTCCAGGATGTTTCGTCGTGGTATCATGGCAAATCAACTCCTCGCTACGTTGACAATCGTTTACCACCTTCTTAGGTGTGGAATTGTTGTCTACCTAGTGAACCTTCGTCATCCGTTTCTTTCCACCCCTCTTGATGTGTATCTCGTGTCTCAACCCGAGAGATGGTCCTATGTCCCATTCCGTGAGTTGTTCGATCTTCGAGAAGATCGACCCTTCTAGAGTCTCCTTCTTCCCTCCATGTCATGTTGACAGGATTTCTCAGAGCAAGACTTCAAGACAATGATGGTGATCGAATCAACGTTCCTATGAAGTGCAACCTGGATCGTGAAGATTGTGCTAGTTTGCGTTCCCCCTTCACCTTACCCTACGCTTGAATCTCGGGACGAGATTTTTGTTTAGTGGGGGTGAGTTGTCACAGCCCTAGAATATTGTTTGTAGATAGTTGCATCTTCATCCAGGCATCATATTTAAATTTCTGAAACATGAATTGAGGATTGTTGAAGCCTCAAAACTTTAATTAAAAGCAGGGCAAAAGGACCCTGGAAAATGCATTCAATGATTCCAAAATGGCCTTAACTAATGTTGGTTATATTTTGGCCAGGGTTTTACACCAAACCAAAAATAATGAACATTTTTGAGGAATATTTTGAGCATTGAATTTAAATCATATTCTATTTGAATTTGGAATTATATTCATAATATATAATGATTATATTTTCAAATGACCTGAGATATTTTTTTTGTATTGTGAAAAAGTCCATTAAGTGACTTAAAATATCCAGGGGAGTTTTGGCACTGTTTTCAAATTTGTTTGAATTTGAATTCAGTGGCAACTAAATAAGAAAACAAAACATAACAGAAATAAATAGAAAGGGAGAGAAGGCCACCTGGGCCACCTACCTGGCGCCACTTACCTGGCCCAGCTCCCCCAACGGCCCAGCCCACCGCCGCCCCCCCTCCCCTGTCGTCTTCCTCCCTGCCAGGAGGACGGACACCGCGACGCCGCCGCGCGCGCCACCTCCACCCTGCTCGGCCACCTCCTGCTTCCTCCCCGGCCTCCCTAGCGACGCCCCGGACGACGCCACGCGCCTCCCCGACCCCCCTCTCACTTCCCCTCTCCCTCTGGACCGCTCCCCCTCCTCTGGCTCTCTCTTTCCCTCTCTTCCCTGTGATCCCCGAGCGCAGCCGTCGCCGCCGTTCGCCATAGCCGCAGCCACCAGCCCTCTCTCGCCCCTCCGCCAGTTCCAGAAGCTCCGCCGCTGACCTCTACACCGTCCCCGCCAAGCCACACGAGCGGACGCGCCCTGCAGCGGCTTCCCCGACCTCTTCTTCAAGCTTCGGCCGCCGAGATCGCCGGCGACCGTGTGCCTCCCTGACGCCTCCCCGAGCTCCCCGAGGCCACCGTCGCAACCCCCGTGAGCTCCTCTCTGTTTCCCCTCTGACCCCCTGCTCGTTCTCGTGCCGTAGCTGCCGTCCCCGCAAGCACCGAGCTCCAGCCATCGCCATGGCCGGCGAACCTCGCGCCCCGGAGCTCTTTCGCTCGCTCCAGTAGCTCCCGCGTGCTCTCCAGGTTCCGAGGGTCCCGACGCGCTCCTCTGCTCTCCGGCTAACGCGCTATAGCCACCGCGTCATGCTGGCCCGAGCTCCAGCCGCCGCCAAACACGTCGCCGGCGCCTTTTCCGGCGACCCCGAACCCAACTACCTGCACCACTCGCCGCGGCCCACTCCCAGCTATCCATAGAGCCCAACGGCGCCCCGAACGGTGCCCTGTACGTGAAACCCGCACCTGCACCGCCGCGTTTAGCCTCGCCGGCGGCTAAACGCCGGCGAGTTGACCCCGCCGACCAGGGGGTTTGACCCTTTGACCTCGCCGGACTGACGCGTGGGCCCAGCCCCCCCTGTTTAATTAGTACCAGGTTAAGTTAGTGTTAACTAACTTAGTTAAGTAGATAGGACACTGACATGCGGGCCCAGGCTCTAATTAAACTTAGGTTAGTTAACTGTGTCACTGACGTGTGGTCCCCACACGTCAGGTTTGACCTGGACCGAGCCGTTGACCTGCTGACATCACTGTGAGGTCATGCTGACGCATTAATTCCTTTCTGGAATTTAAATAAATCTTAAATGATTTATTATTTTCAGAAAAAAACCCTAAACTTCTAAAAATCATAGAAAATTAACCGTAACTCCAAATTAAATAAATTATATATGAAAAATTATCAGAAAAATTCAAGGAATCCATCTGTACCATTTTCATGCATGTTAGAACAACTTATAGCTGCTGTTTAGCACAAATCATATAAATGGCATCTGAAAAATCACATATGGAGTTTGAATTTGAATCTTATATTCAAACCAACTTCATTTAATCTGTTGCTAGTTGCATTAGCTCAAAACACATTCATATTGCCATGTCATGAGCATGCATCTTATTGTGCATTGCATTGATTGTATTTCTTCTTTGTTGTCGGTATCTGTTCCCTCCCGGTAGAGGATGTTCCGACGTTGTGATCGTTGACACTGATGAAGACTCAATGTTATCTTCAGAAGTGCCAGGCAAGCAAAACCCCCTTGTTCATTCTGATAAAATCCCACTCTCTCGCTCCTGCTCTCTTTTACTGCATTAGGACAACACTGATTCATCTGTTACTTGCTGCGGTAGTTGAACCCCTTTATCCTTTGCATGACCTGTCATTGCCACAGTAAATAGATGAAACCCACTAGCATGAGTAGGAGTTGTTTGAGCCCTGTTGTGCCTACTCATTCATGCTTGTTTGTCATGCCTGCTACTGCTTAGAGTCGAGTCAGGTCTGATTCATCCGGGATGAATCAGAGGTGTGTGAACATGTCCTACGGTGTGTGAGCTAAGCGTGTGAACACGATTTGGTAAAGGTAGCGGTGAGAGACCATGTAGGAGTACATGGTGGGTTGTCTCATTGCAGCCGTCCTCAGGAACTGAGTTCTGTGTTTGTGATCCATGATTCAGCTACTACCACGCATTGGGCCCGAAACCAATGGACCCTCTCGGCTTCTTGATCACCCTTGTCCTCTGTCCAGGAGTTGCAAGTAGTTTCTGGTGTTTGTAGTATGCTGGAGGCCGTGCACAGCGCTGACCGTAGGGGTGGGCTGTGATGCGGTAGGCACGTGGCACGGTGTACCGGGCGCCCGTTTGGTGTCTCGGGAACCCTGTTCACATCGTTTGGGGCTGTGAGCGAAACTCCGGCCGGATCTCCTCATGGATGGAACCCGAATAGGCGATAAACCTGGACTAGAGACTTGAGTGTTTATGTAGGCCGTGGCCGACACCCACGTTGGGCTTCCACTTGAAGGTTGCCGAGTACATGTCGTGTAAACGGCGGTAAGTGGTGAGAGCGTGTGTGAAGAAGTACACCCCTGCAGGGTTAATATGATCTATTCGAATAGCCGTGTCCGCGGAAAAGGACTTCTGGGTTGCTTATATCAGTTCATAGACAAGTGAAAGTGGATACCCTAAAATACGCAAGATAAGCGTGAGTGCTATGGATGGCGTCCTCGTAGGGAGACGGGAGCGGATCCATAGTGGTGTATTGATATGGTGAATATGTGGACTCGTGTGCGCCACCTCAAAAGAGTTACTTGCAGTCGTAGTTCAGGATAGCCACCGAGTCAAAGCTGGCTTGCTGCAGTTAAACCCCACCATCCCTTTGTTGATAATGATGCATATGTAGATAGTTCTGATGTAAGTCTTGCTGGGTACATTTGTACTCACGTTTGCCTATTTATGTTTTTGCAGAGAGACTTCGGTCTCGCTAGTAGTATCGCGTGGACTTCGACGTTTAGCTTGTTACCTCAGCTACGATCTTGTGCCTCGGCAGGATCTGATAGATAGTCAGGCTTCTCAGCCTTTTTCATTTATAGATGTCTGTACTCAGACATGATAGCTTCCGCTTGTGTTTTGATTTGTATGCTCTGAATGTTGGGTCATGAGACCCATGGTTGTAATATCTCGCTCCTCGGAGCCTATTGATAAATTACTTGAGTCATAGAGTCATGTTGTGATGCCATGTTGTATTTGCACATATCGAGCATATTGTGTGTATGTTATTGAAATGCTTGGTATGTGTGGGATCTGACCATCTAGTTGTTTATCTTTAGTAGCCTCTCTTACCGGGAAATGTCTCCTAGTGTTTCCATCGAGCCATGGTAGCTCGCTACTGCTCCGGAACACTTAGGCTGGCCGGCATGTGTCCTTCTTCGTTCCTGTGTCTGTCCCTTCGGGGAAATGTCACGCGATGAATACCGGAGTCCTGTTAGCCTGCTACAGCCCGGTTCACCGGAGTCCTGCTAGCCCAGTGCTACAGCCTGGATTCACTCGCTGATGACCGACACGTTCGATGCTGGGTCATGGATGCCTGTCCCTGTAAGTCTGTGCCACTTTGGGTTTACGACTAGCCATGTCAGCCCGGGCTCCTTATCATATGGATGCTAGCGACACTGTCATATACGTGTGCCAAAAGGCGCAAACGGTCCCGGGCTAAGGTAAGGAGACACCGTGGGAATACCGTGTGTGAGGCCGCAAAGTGATATGAGGTGTTACATGCTAGATCGATGTGGCATTGAGTCGGGGTCCTGACATCCTTGTTCCATAATCCATCAAATCCTTACCCAATATTTGAAAACTTCACAACACAAAACTTAACAGAAAATTCATAAGCTCCGTTAGCGAAAGAAAACAAAACACTACTTCAATGTACTGTAATGAACTTATTCTTTATTTATATTGGTGTTAAACCTACTGTATTCCAACTTCTTTATGGTTTATAAACTCTTTTACTAGCCATAGATTCATCAAAATAAGCAAACAACACACGAAAAACAGAATCTGTCAAAAACAGAACAGTGTGTAGTAATCTGTAGGTTTCGACTACTTATGGAACCCCAAAAATTATAAAATAAACTGCTGGATGTTAGGAATTTATCTATTAATCATCTGCAAAAATAATTAACTAAATATCACTCTTCAATAAAAAATGGCAGCTATTCTCGTGAGCGCTAAAGTTTCTGTTTTTTACAGCAAGTTCACAAAGACTTTCCCCAAGTCTTCCCAAAGGTTCTACTTGTCACAAACACTAATTAAAAGCATAAAAACACATATAAAGAGAGGATAGATGAATTATTTATTACTAGACAGAATTATAAAGCAAGGAACAAAAATAAAATTTGGTTGCCTCCCAACAAGCGCTATCGTTTAACGCCCCTAGCTAGGCATAAAAGCAAAGATAGATCTAGGTATTGCCATCTTTGGTAGGCAATCCATAAGTGGCTCTCATAATAGATTCATAAGGTAATTTAATTTTCTTTCTAGGAAAGTGTTCCATGCCTTTCCTTAACGGAAATTGGAATCTAATATTCCCTTCTCTCATATTAATAATTGCACTAATCGTTCTAAGAAAAGGTCTACCAAGAATAATAGGACATGAAGGATTGCAATCTATATCAAGAACAATGAAATCTACGGGCACATAATTCCTATTTGCAACAATAAGAACATCATTAATTCTTCCCATAGGTTTTTTAATGGTGGAATCTGCAAGATGCACCTTTAAAGAGCAATCATCAAATTCACGGAAACCTAGCAAATCACACAAAGTTTTTGGAATCGTGGAAACACTAGCACCCAAATCACACAAAGCAAAGCATTCATGATCTTTAATTTTAATTTTAATAGTAGGTTCCCACTCATCATAAAGTTTTCTAGGGATAGAAACTTCCAATTCAAGTTTTTCTCCATAAGATTGCATCAAAGCATCAACGATGTGTTTGGTAAAAGCCTTATTTTGACTATAAGCATGCGGAGAATTTAGCACGGATTGCAACAAGGAAATACAATCTATCAAAGAGCAATTAACATAATTAAATTCCTTGAAATCCAAAATAGTGGGTTTATTGCTGTCCAAAGTTTTGACCTCTTCAATCCCACTTTTACCAAATTTTGCATCAAGATCTAAAAACTCCGAATCATTGGGACGCCTTCTAACTAAAGTTGACTCATCTACAGTCCCATCATTATCAAGATTCATATTGCAAAACAAAGATTTAATAGGAGACACATCAATAACTTTTAGATCTTCATCATTATTATCATGGAAACTAGAACACGCTTTCACAAAGCAATCTTTCTTAGCACGCATCCTAGCGGTTCTTTCTTTGCACTCATCAATGGAAATTCTCATGGCTTTCAGAGACTCATTGATATCATGCTTAGGTGGGATAGATCTAAGTTTCAAAGAATCAACATCAAGAGAAATCCTATCCACGTTCCTAGCCAACTCATTAATCTTAGACAATTTTTCTTCAATCAAAGCATTGAAACTCTTTTGCGAACTAATAAATTCTTTAATATTAGATTCAAAATCAGAGGGTACCTTATTATAATTTCCATAAGAATTGTTGTAGGGATTACCATAATTATTAGAGGAATTGCTAGGAAACAGCCTAGGATTAAAATTACCTCTATACGTGTTATTACCAAAATTGTTCCTACCAACAAAATTCACATCCATAGATTCATTATTATTATTATCAATCAAGGTAAACAAAGGCATATCATTAGGATCTGAAGGAACACTCTTATTAGCAAACAATTTTATAAGTTCATCCATCTTTCCACTCAAAACATTAATTTCTTCTATTGCATGCACCTTTTTTACTAGTAGATCTTTCAGTGTGCCATTGAGAATAATTAACCATAATATTATCTAGGAGTTTAGTAGCTTCTCCTAAAGTGATTCCATAAAAGTACCTCCCGCGGCCGAGTCTAAAAGATTTCTAGAAGCAAAATTCAATCTGGTATAATTTTTTTGCATAATCATCCAAAGACTCAAACCATGAGTAGGGCAATTACGGATCATTAATTTCATCCTTTCCCATGGTTGTGCAACATGCTCATGATATAGTTGTTTAAAGTTCATAATATCATTCCTAAGAGAGTTGATCTTAGCGGGAGGAAAATACTTAGAGATAAAAGCATCTTTGCACTTATTCCATGAATCAATACTATTTTTAGGCAAAGAGGAAAACCAAGATTTAGCACGAACTCTAAGCGAAAACGGAAATAGCTTTAGTTTAACAATATCATTATCCACATCTTTCTTCTTTTGCATGTCACATAAATCAACAAAGTTATTAAGATGGGTAGCGACATCTTCACTAGGAAGGCCGGCAAATTGATCTTTCATGACAAGATTCAGCAAAACATCATTAATTTCACATGATTTGGCATCGGTAAGAGGAGCAATCGGAGTGCTAATAAAATCATTGTTGTTGGTATTGGCAAAGTCACACAATTTAGTATTATCTTGAGCCATCATGACAAGCAAGCGATCCAACACACAAGCAAACAAGAAACGAGCAAAAAGAGACAAACTAGAAAAGAGAAGGGGAACGGAGAAAAAGGGCGAATAAAACGGAAAGGGCGAAGTGGGGGAGAGGAAAACGAGAGGCAAATGGCAAATAATGTAATGCGAGGGATAAGAGTTTGTGATGGGTACTTGGTATGTCTTGACTTGTGCGTAGACTCTCCGGCAACGGCGCCAGAAATCCTTCTTGCTACCTCTTCAGCATTGCGTTGGTTTTCCCTTGAAGAGGAAAGGGTGATGCAGCAAAGTAGCGTAAGTATTTCCCTCAGTTTTTGAGAACCAAGGTAACAATCCAATAGGAGGCCACACGCAAGTCCCTCTTACCTACACAAACAAATAAGAACCTCGCAACCAACGCGATAAAGGGGTTGTCAATCCCTTCATGGTCACTTACGGGAGTGAGATCTGATAGATATGATAATGATAAGATACATATTTTTGGTATTTTTATGATATAGATTGAAAGTAAAAATTGCAAATTAAAATAGATTGGAAACTTATATGATGGAGAATAGACCCCGGGGCCATAGGTTTCACTAGTGGCTTCTCTCAAGATAGCATAAGTATTACGGTGGGTGAACGAATTACTGCCGAGCAATTGATAGAATTGAGCTTAGTTATGATAATATCTAGGCATGATCATGAATATAGGCATCACGTCCATGACAAGTAGACCGACTCCTGCCTGCATCTACTACTATTACTCCACACATCGACCGCTATCCAACATGCATCTAGAGTATTAAGTTCATAAGAACAGAGTAACGCATTAGGTAAGATGACATGATGTAGAGGGATAAACTCAAGCAATATGATATAAACCCCATCTTTTTATCCTCGATGACAACAATACAATACAATACAATACCTGTTGTTTCCCTTTCTGTCACTTGGATCGAGCACCGCAAGATTGAACCCAAAGCTATGCACTTCTCCCATTGCAAGAAAGATCAATCTAGTAGGCCGAACCAAACTGATAATTCAAAGAGATTTGCAAAGATAACCAATCATGCATAAAAGAATTCAGAGAAGGTTCAAATATTGTTCATAGATAGACTTGATCATAAACCCACAATTCATCAGATCTTGACAAACACACCGCAAAAAGAGTTACATCGAATAGATCTCCAAGAAGATCGAGGAGAACATTGTATTGAGATCCAAAGAGAGAGAAGAAGCCATCTAGCTACTAGCTATGGACCCGAAGGTCTGAAGTAAACTACTCACACATCACCGGAGAGGCTATGGAGTTGATGTAGAGGCCCTCAGTGATCGATGCCCCCTCCGGCGGAGCTCCGGAAAAGGCCCCCTGCCTCGTGGAGCAACAAGGGGCCCACGAGGGTGGAGTGCGTGCCCCCTGCCTCGTGGCCTCCTTGATTGTTTCTTGACGTCCACTCCAAGTCCCCTGGATCACGTTTGTTCCAAAAATTACTCTCCTGAATTTTTCATTCCGTTTGGATTCCGTTTGATATTCCTTTTCTGTGAAACACTGAAATAGGCAAAAAACAGCAATTTGCACTGGGCCTTGGGTTAATAGGTTAGTCCCATAAATAATATAAAAGTGTAAAATAAAGCCCATTAATATCCAAAATAGAATATATAATAGCATGGAACAATAAAAAATTATAAATATGTTGGAGACGTATCAACCGCCAGAGGAGGATCCGGATAAGCCAGTTAAAGAGCCATTGATCAAGGCTCATGCTCTTAAGAAGACGGAAGTTCTTTTCAGGAGGTGGAAGAAAGAGTTGAACACAAAGTTTGTCGACAAAGGGAAGAGTCCATAATTCACCGGCCGATTTGAGAAGATGAGAGATCACCGGCCCGCATTTGTGGCCTACAAGACATCGGAGAAGAGTAAGAAGATGTCAGCGACAAACAAGTTAAATGCTGCAAAGAAGGAGCATCACCATCGCACGGGGTCAGGTGGCTACCTCAAAGCCCGGTCGTTGTGGGGCAAGGCTGAGAATGACCTGCTTGCTAAAGGGGTCGAACCAGAGACATTCCACTGGCCAGACCATTCAAGGACTTGGTTCTTCGGGGTTGGGGGAACATTGGACCCTGAAACAAGGAAGCGCATTTGGACGGAGGAGCAACTGGAGATACCCGTCAAGAACCTTCAAAAGTATATCGCCGCAGCGCAGCAAGGGACGTTCGTTCCCGACAGAGAGAACGATGAGCTCACACAGGCCCTCGGCAATCCTGAGCACCCTGGACGGACACGAGGCATGCCAGGCTTCGTTGCGTGGAAGGTTGGGTTTCCCGGCACAGGCGGTTACAAAACCCAGGAGAGGAGGAGGAAAGTGGAGCAGAGCGAACTGCAGAAGCTGAATGCAAGGGTACGAAAGCTAGAGGAACAAGCAGTTCACAACTAGCGACCTGTCGGAGCTACCCCAGAAGCTACCCCGTCATCTCAGTGGAGAAGCAGCATGGCTTCCACCGAGCTCCTTTAGCAGCCTGACTTCACGGCTTGTAGCTACCCTGTGGATGCTATCACAGAGGCTCAACATTTCCATCTTATGACGCAGTGGCAGAACCTCGAAGTCAAGGCGGCTGTCGGCTCTATTGCACCTCCTGAACCCAGCGCAACTTTTCACTGCCTTCCGATTCCACAAGGCTATGCTGTTGTGATGGTCGATGAAATAACGGACGGATTTGAGGGCCTCGAGCTTGACCACCCTACTGGTGAAGGGGAGACTCGGCTGGGTCTTGATCTGAAGACTCCATGTCTATGGCGGAAGGAGCACATCAAGCTTCCGAATTGGACGCCCCCACCTCCTCCTCCGGCTAGTCAAGGCACTCCGCCTCCTCCTCCTTCTCCGGCTGCTCCGGCGCTTGGCGGCACTCCGCCTGCTCTGGCGCGTCCAACCAGCCCGCCTCCTCCTCCGCCTTGTCAGCAATGGCGGAAGACAGCCACCGCCGCTCCGGCTGCTCCGGTGCGTCATAGCCTTCTGCCTCCTTCTCCGCCTCGTAAGCAACAAAGGAAGACAACCGCCGCCGCTCTGGCTGCTCCGGTGTCTAGCAGTATAGCCAGAGGCGGGAGGCAATACAGATTCGGTCCATCTCTCAAGCCTATAGAGAAGTTACCATACAAGAGGACCGTGGAGGAGAACCTGGAGATCTGTGAAGCCTATGTGAAGGACTTCTTTGAAATGTGAAGAGCTATGAAACATCCACCTCCGGAGGAGAAGATAGATCCGATGAAAGCGAAGTGCACTATCGATGGCCTGAAGTGACCACCACTGTCTCCGCCACAAACCAACTATGAGCGCATCATTGAAAGGTCATATATCGAAGCAGAGCGGTCGGGAAGTACTTGCAGTGATCGAAGGTTAGCAGAATGAAGAAGTGGGAAACAAATCCCCAGCTCGGTGAACAAGCGAACCAATCGTGCCCCCCGCTCAAGGTGTCTAGCGATACCGTCGCTAATCATCCGGGGATGGTGCCTGGTACCAATCTTGCAGATTACTTGCCCGACGATGCACATTTTGATACAATGGAGGTGGACGAATTCAAATACCGGTACGGGAAGCCTCTCGTAAAACCTGGTCATCCTCCTCTAACAACCGTGATGCGAAGATTCCATGAGTGGCACATGAAAACCTGCAGCAAGTCTGGGAAGGATACTTTGACAGTGAGAGTTAAAGAGGAGCACGACCTAGTTGGAATTGATCTGTTGTCTGTTCCATTTGAGGAGTTCTTCCATTTTTCAAACAAAAGGCCCTCGATAAAATAATCGTCACTTGCTACTCTTTGTAAGTACTATTTCTGTAATTAAGTCTCTATATATAGGTCAACTCTTTCATTGCATGTATATATAATTAGCCTCACCATATTATGCAGATTGAAGATCGTCGAATGCAGAAAAGCACAAATCTATGATATTGGGTTCATTAACACAAATCTCATAGATGAATGGACGGTTAAATATGATGCCACAGAAACCGTGGCCAACTTGTTACGACCGTTGCTTCAAAATCAAAACAAAGAGAAAATACTCTTTTCTTACCACTTCAAGTGAGTGTTACTGTCTTGTGCATATTCGGTTTCCCTTATTACTCGAGGTTATAGTAATGTAATTGATGAGTTCTACATGCGTGCGCAACTTCCACTTTATTCTCCTAGAGATTAAGCTTGAGCAGGGACTAGTAACCGTCTTAGACTCGAGACAAAAAGATCCCGAGGAGTATGCGGTCATGACTAAAATGCTCGAGAAGTAAGTTCAATCGATCATTATCGCACCATATCGGCAACTTTGTTCATTGATATGTCTCCGTCGTATCTACTTTTCCAAACACTTTTTCCCTTGTTTTGGACTCTAACTTGCATGATTTGAATGGAACTAACCCGGACTGACGCTGTTTTCAGCAGAATTGTCATGGTGTTATTTATTTACAGAAACAAAAGTTATTGGAATGACCTGAAACTTCACGGAATGTCTTTTTGGAAATAATAAAAAATCCTGGCAAAAGATCAAGACCAGGGGGCCCACACCCTAGCCACGAGGGTGGGGGGCGTGCCCCCCTACCTCGTGGTCCCCCTGGAGCTCCTCCGACCTCAACTCCAACTCTATATATTTGCTTTCGGGGAGAAAAAAATAGAGGAGAAGGATTAATCGCGTTTTACGATACAGAGCCGCCGCCAAGCCCTAAAACCTCTCGAGAGGGCTGATCTGGAGTCCGTTCGGGGCTCCGGAGAGGGGAATTCGTCGCCATCATCATCATCAACCTTCCTCCATCACCAATTTCATGATGCTCACCGCCGTGCGTGAGTAATTCCATCGTAGGCTTGCTGGACGGTGATGGGTTCACTACAAAAAAAAAGACACATCCGTGACATTTTGGGCCGAACGAATTTTTTTTCTGTCATACATATGACACTTCTGTGACGATAATTGTGACAAAACCCGGTATCATCATAGAAGTTGTGGGCTCCTACTTCTATGACAAAAAATCATGACAGAAAATGGCCTTTTTGTCCTGGGCGTGCCGGAGACGCAGCTGCATGACATTCTTTGGTCCGTCCATGACAGAAAAAACCATGGTAGACGCGAGGGGGAGGAAAATTTCGAGGAGTTCCCGGTTACGGTGGGAGGTCGGGGGCCGAGCGATGCGCGTTTCTCTCATACACGCACACACGTGTGTGCGAGGCGTTGGCTCTAACTGAACCCGAGCGAGGCGTTGGGCTCTAACAAAACCCAAGCGATTGCACTGCAGGCTACACGTTACTGAACCTGAGCGATCGATCGATGGCTGTTAACTGAACCCGATCGAGCGATTCCTTCGCTACTGCTGCTAACTGAAGCCGATCGATGCTGCCTCTAGGATGAACAGTGAGCGTTGCGGGGGGTTTGGATGAACAGTGAGCGGTGGCATTGCCTCTGGATGAACAGGACCCCGTGGTGTGGTGGAGGGCTGGATGAACAGTAGACGATGAAGGGGTGCCCGTGGAGGGGTTGTTGAACAGGACCCCGTGGTGTGGAGGGCTGGATGAACAGTAGACGGTGGAGGGGTGCCCGTGGAGGGGTGGTTGAACAGTAGCCGGTGGAGTAGCACGCGGTGGAGGCTGGATGAACAGGAGCCCATGGAGGCTGGAGGAGGTCGACGGTAGCCCGTGGAGGTTGGAGGAGGTCGACGGTGGAGATGAACAATATCCCGTGGAGTCCCGTTTTGCGGTACGCCACACCCCTCCTGATGAATAGGACCCCCGTTTCGACCGTAGCGCTCCAACACAAGTCTGTTTCATCCGTTTTGTGGTACGCCACACCCCTCCCGATCAACAGGACCCCCGTTTTGACCGTAGGAGGACTGTTTCCTCCGTTTTGCGGTACGCCAGACCCCTCCCGATCAACAGGACCCCGTTCCGAATGTAGGAGGTCTGTTTCCTCCGTTGTGCGGTACGCCAGGCCTCGTTTCCATCGTCTGTTCCATCCAAGCCCTCCCAATGAACACGACCACGCATTTCGTTCCGACCCAGCCGGTTGGCTCCCACGTGTTCTGTTGCCTCCCGATGAACACGATGCATTCTGTTGCCTCCCCATGAACACGACGCATTCCGTTGCCTCCCCATGAACACGACGACGATGTTGTTTCTCCGTTTCGACCCAGCCATGTACACGAGCCTTGGTCGTACATATGCGCGAGTAGGTGTTCGAGACCCCGCCCGTATGTACACATATGTGGCCGTATTTTCTTTCTTGCACCCTGGCCGCTGTACGTACGCGTACATGCTACATGCGCTCCTCTACTATGATATGTACGCGCCTCTACTACGACACGTGGGCGCCTCTACATCCACCAGTATATATGTACGTACACGTTCGCGACCAGAATGACAACGCTGCGTACGCTTCGACTAGGTGGGTCCCGACTATCAGGCACTTCCTTGCCTGCAAAGATGTAGCTGGTGGGTCCCAGCAGTCAGGGGGCGGATCGTTTTTTTGCCCGGACGCACTTCCTTGCGTGCGAAGATGTAGCTGGTGGGTCCCAGCAGTCAGGGGGAAATATTTTTTTCGCGAAATACAGTGGCCCGTCTGGTGGGTCCCAGCTGTCAGGTGGAGGAATCATTATTTTCCGCGTAATAAGGAGACACTTCCTTGCTGCGGCCGTGGACCCAGCTGTCAGCCTCTCCACGTATAGTCCACGTCTGATGGAAGTCGTTCCTTGATCATGTTGACCACGCCGCGCCGAGAGCACCAGGGCGGTGGACGACGGTGAGGCCTAGGAAGGGGACGACGGGGAGCCAGGGAAGACGTGGCAGTGGAAGCCCGCGCGGAGAGGAGTACGAGGGTTCACTGGTTCGGCTGCGGTGTGAGGCTGCCGTTGCCGCAGGGCCTGGCCAGCGGTGGGAATAGTAGGGGGCGGTGAGGCCTTCGCGGCAGCACAGCCGACCACGGGAGGCAGGAGCATGCGGCACGACCGACGCTGCTTTGGGCGGCTGGAGCAAGAAGACCAGAGGATGAAGAAGCACTACGGCCGTTGGATGGACATCGTACGGTCACTGGAGCTAGAATCGTTTATATTGACTAAGTTGACAAAGCCCTCCGTCCCCGTCAACTTAGTAGGCCCACAAGTCAGCCTCCCACCAAGGTGGGTCCCAGCTAGCAGGGGGTATTCATTTTTTTGTGTTTAATAAGGAGGCACTTCCGGTGGGTCCGAGCTGACAGCAGGGGGAACATTTTTTTCGCGAAATACGGTGGCCCTCGGGTGGGTCCCATCAGTCAGGGGCAAACGTTTTTTTCGCGAAATACTGGTGGGCGTCCGGTGGGTCCCTGCTGTCAGGTGGAGGAATAATTATTTTACATGTAATAAGAAGGCACTTCCTTGCGGCTGCCATGGACCCAGCTGTCAGCCTCTCCATGTACAGTATTCTTCCGATGTAATTCGGTCGTTGACCACATTGACCACGCAGCGCCGAGAGCACCACAGCGGTGGACGACGGCGAGGCCTAGGAAGGGGACGACGCGGAGCCGGGGAAGACGCGGCAGTGGATGCACACGTGGAGAGGAGTACGAGGGTTCACTGGTTTGGCTGCGCTGCCATCGCCGCAGAATAACAGGGGGTGTGGGTGAGTGGAGTGGAGGGATGGCCTGGCCAGCGGTGGGAGTAGTATGGGAGCGGTGAGGCCTCCACGGCAGCATAGCCGGCCACGGGAGGCAGGAGCAGGCGGCACGACCGGCGCTGCTTTGGGCGGCTGGAGCAAGAAGACCAGAGGTTGAAGAAGCACTACACCCGTTGGATGGACATCGTACGGTCAGTCGAGCTAGAATCGTGCATATTGACTAAGTTGACAAAGCCCTTCATCCCCGTCAACTTAGTAGGCCCACTATACTGGGTCCCAGCTAGCAGGGGGAGTATTCATTTTTTTGTGCGTAATAAGGAGGCACTTCCTTGCTGCGAAGATATAGCTGGTGGGTCTGAGCTGTTAGCGGCGGTAACGTTTTTTCATGAAATACAGAGGCCCTTTCGGTGGGTCCCAGATGTCAGCTGGAGGAATCGTTATTTTGCGTGTAATAAGGAGGCATTTCCTTGCGTGCGGCCGTGGAGCCAGCTGTCAGCCTCTCCACGTACAGTCCACTTCAGATGCATGTCGGTCGTTGACCACGTTGATCACACCACGTCGAGAGCACCAGGGCGGTGGACGATGGCGAGGCCTAGGAAGGGAACGACACGGTGGCAGGGAAGACTCGGCAGTTGTTTTTGTTTCGCACGCAGAGGGGAGTATGACTGTATGAGGGTTTAATGGGTCGTCTGCCATCGCCGGAGAATAACAGCATGTGTGGGTGAGTAGAGGGATGGCTAGGCCAGCGATGGGAGTACGGTGGGGCGGTGAGGCCTGCGCGGCAGCACAGCCGACCGCGGGGAGGAGGGAGCAGGCAGTCCCGCCGGCGCTTGTTTGAGCGGCTGGAGCAGGAAGAGCAGAGATTGAAGAAGCACGACGGCCATTGGATGGACATCCAACAGTATACAGGCCATCTGTGGAAAGCCTCAAATCTATGGAAAATAGCATACAGCCCATCTGCCATTATTTCAAATAATTTATAGCCCATTTGATAATTCTTACGGGTTTTTTTGGATCCCATATTCTTTTTGTTAGCATTACAGCCCATATTGTGGCCACGGTTAAAAAATTATACGAAATTTTGCATATGTCGGTGCGGTCTGAACTGTTTTTTATCCCAAAATTTGGAGTCACATTCAGACTAATTTTAAAAATGAATGTATATCAATATAAAATCCAATAAATTGTCCACGCATAAAATCAATGCAATTTAAAATCTCAAAATGAAAAAAAGATATTTGAAACTAATTGCCGGTTTGATGTGTTTTAAAAATGCACAGCCCATTTCTCATTACTGATAGGCCATTTTCTCGGCCAACCGATTGAAGCTCACCTCGTCTTGAAAGATTTGCAGCCCAACAGGCCTGATAAAGCGACTTACTTGACAAATCACAAAAAAATGGGCTAGCCATTTTCAGAAAGAAAAAAACTACTGGGCTGGTCTGTGGTAAACATAAAAGAAAAGGCTGTCTAGACATGCCAGAGTGTCCCGCACAGCCCAGTTGACACCCTGCTTCCCTCTCAAAAACAAATTAGATAAATGCCACTCCAATTATGGTGATTCATAAAAATGCCACTGTAATTTCCAAACTTTGAAAAATGCCACTGCAATTTTTGCATACTTTGAAAAATGCCACTGCAGTTTGCAAATTTTGAAAAACGCCACTCCAGACTTTGAAAAATGCCACTAGAAATGGCATGAAATGGCATTTTTCAAAGTTTGGAAATTGAAGTGGCATTTCTCGGATACACCAGATTTGGAGTGGCATTTATCAAATTAACCCAAAACAAAAATAATTGGGCGAGCTGCTGGGTCCCTGGTGTCAGCCGCTCGTTGTGCAATTCTCTCGTTTATTGACTACGTTGACAATGGCATGGGACCCAGATGTCACAAATCCACTAGGAGGAGCCATTTTTTATTGGCTTGAAATAAGGAGGCACTTGCTTGCGTACTGCCATGACCTTGGCGGGTCCCTACTGTCATCCTCTCCACATACAATCATCTCCTGATTGTGTACGCGTCAACTTGCTAGGCCCACAAGTCAGCCTCTAAACCCGTGGAGGACAAATACAACCCATTTAAAAAAATAACAGCCCATTCCATACGTTCAAATGGAAAGTTCAACATTCAGAGCAAAGTAACAGGTTTGATCCACATATAGAGTACTGAACTTCCACATTGACAACCATCATAGCCAAGTTAACTATCTACTCCCACTAATACTCTAGTAGCGTACAAGTACTAACTTACTCTTAGCTAACTAGACAATGCCGGCCGCCATCTGTGGTACACGCTAAACGCCGGCACCGGCGTCGTGCGCCTCGCCTCGGACTTGCAAGAGGTGCTCTAGGGCGCGTTGCTCGCGCACGTTGGCCCTTTCCATGTCGGCGTGGTCCACCGAAGCTTCGGCTTCCAAGTGGGAAACCCACTTGACGAGCTGGTAGTAAAAATTGACGTCGAGAACGTGTGCGTGCCCGACAGCCTCCAGGGCTATTTGCTGGGCGCCGACCTCCATGTAGTCGGCCCAGTTGCGGGCGCTCTACTCACGACTCAGAGCGTCGGTGCGCTGCTGCTCCATGTCCCGCTGGCGGCGCAAATCGGCGATATGCTGCTCCTCCGCCAGGCGGTCGCACTCCAACAACTCCTGCTCCTCCGCCATGCGGTCGCGCTCCAACAACTCCTCGGTCTCCGCATTGCCATCTAAAGACATATAGAACGCCTCCTCCCTCTGTCTGCCTTCCGGTGAAAACCCGAACACTAGTTCCGGCGGTGACCGCCTCCGGCGTCGTCTACCGCGGACGAGCGGGGGCATGGCGGACGTGGCGAGCGACGTCGGGCCGGTGGGGGCTTATTAGGATATGGCGAGTTTGGTCACGGTGGCACCGGAGAAGGCCGGGAAGCAGTACTTATAGGCAGAAGGTAGCGCGACGGTCATCGGAATTCAATGCATAATGGCTAGAGCGCCAGCTTGCCGTGGAAAACTAGAGAAACTGAAATTATGACTGTCGTCTCGTCTCGTCTGGGTCGCACGCCGGCATGGCGGTCAAACGAGTGCACTCGAATCATCTCCCTCCTTGTCAATGATGATTCCACAGATTTAAAAAGCCCGCAACAATTAAAGCGTATCTTTTTCGCATTAGTTAGCTGCCTTAATTACGGCCGACTGCATGCAGGCACTCAGAATCGCTCGCAGGCTGTACGCGAAGCAGCATGCAACGAGTCGCAGCCGAGGGCACGCATGCAGCCACTTAAATCATTGGAATTAATTAGGCTTAAACTTCTGCATGCCGTTAATTATTGCCATGCCTTGGTCTTGCTGCTTTGCTCACGGAATTAATTAGGCTTAAACTTCTTCAGAGGTAGGCATTTTTATCCGTGTAGGATCGATAGTGTAGCTTGTCAGTTTCTTCAGAGGTAGGCATTTCTATTCAAAAAATTGCCACTTCGCATCTTGTGTCGCAAATAAAACTGCCAGGAGCGCATTTGTAGGCTAGCTAGTGATCAATCAGTAACTTGTAAACACTGAGCGAACAGAAATAAGTAACTGTTAATGCATCTCAATGATTCACAGATCATATACAAATATGTAGCTCCAAAAGCAAAGATCAGCCACTTCGGATCTTGCGTCGCAACTAAAACTAACTAGTACGATTCCCATACATAAGATCAACATGTTAATGCATCTCAATGATTCACAGATCATATACAAATATGTAGCTCCAAAAGCAAAGATCTAGAAAAAACATTTGTTCTTCCTACTAACATGGATGCTTCTCTTGGCCAACATTCAGTACAGACTGAAAGACAAATTTGTTTGTGAAGTCTACAATTCCTCTTGCAAACGTAAGTGGTTTCACCAACAGCTGGAACCATGATAATGAACCACACATGATGGAGGAACATCCACTGCAATATGATTTGGTCTTCTCTCGATCACACCGCGAGACTATTTTCGGAATACAAACTTTAACTTAGGCAAAATGATGCCCATTGTATAATCAGACCAAAGCAATGAAGCACCTAGTGTTGGCTAATAAATAGTACACTACTACTTTTCTGCAGTCCATGAAGTGACTATCCAATCTTTCGGTGTCTATTTTCAAATGGCACTGCATGAAGTGACTATATTATTCTCTTGTGCAGTTCAACCAAAATTGCGGACACTTTGTTTGTTTTCCAAATAGCAACGGGCAGACATTTCTGTCTTCACAAATATCAAGCAGCTAGTAAACATATACCACTGATAACTCACAAGTATAGGGGATTGCAACAGTTTTTGAGGGTAAAGTATTCAACCCAAATTTATTGATTCGACACAAGGGGAGCCAAAGAATATTCTCAACTATTAGCAGCTGAGTTGTCAATTCAACCACACCTGGAAACTTAATATCTGCAGCAAAATGTTTAGTAGCAAAGTAATATGATAGTAGTGGTAATGGTAGCAAAAGGTAACAATAGTAAAAGTAATGTTTTTGGTATTTTGTAGTGATGATAGCAATAGCAACGGGAAAGTAAATAAGCGAAGAACAATATATAGAAAGCTCATAGGCAATGGATCAGTGATGGAGAATTATGCCAGATGCAGTTCATCATGTAACAGTCATAACCTAGGGTGACACAGAACTAGCTCCAGTTCATTGATATAATGTAGGCATGTATTCTGAACATAGTCATACGTGCTTATGGAAAAGAACTTGCATGACATCTTTTGTCCTACCCTCCCGTGGCAGCGGGGTCCTTACGGAAACTAAGGGATATTAAGGCCTCCTTTTAATAGAGAACCGGAACAAAGCATTAACACATAGTGAATACATGAACTCCTCAAACTACGGTCATCACCGGTAAGTATCCCGATTATTATCACTTCGGGGTTAACGGATCGTAACACATAATAGGTAACTATAGACTTGCAAGATAGGATCAAGAATACTCATATATTGATGTAAACAGAATAGGTTCAGATCTAAAATCATGGCACTCGGGCCCTAGTGACAAGCATTAAGCATAGCAAAGTCATAGCAACATCAATCTCAGAACATAATGGATACTAGGGATCAAACCCTAACAAAACTAACTCGATTACATGATAGATCCCATCCAACCCATCACCGTCCAGCAAGCCTACGATGGAATTACTCACGCATAGCGGTGAGCATCATGAAATTGGTGATGGAGGATGGTTGATAATGACGATGGCGACGGATTCCCCTCTCCGGAGCCCCGAACGGACTCCATATCAGCCCTCCCGAGAGGTTTTAGGGCTTGGCGGCGGCTCCGTATCGTAAAACGTGATGATTTCTTCTCTCTGTTTTTTTCTCATCGAAACTCAATGTATGGAGGAGGAGTTGGAGTCGGAGAGGCAACAGGGGGGCCCACGAGGTAGGGGGCGTGCCCCCCACCCTCGTGGCAAGGTGGTGGGCCCCCTGGCCTTCATCTTTGGCAGGTATTTTTCTTATTTTCTTAAAAGTGGCTCCGTGAAGTTTCAGGTCATTCTTAGAATGTTTGCTCCTGCACAGAAATAACACCATGGTAATTCTGCTGAAAACAGCGTCAGTCCGGGTTAGTTCCATTCAAATCATGCAAGTTAGAGTCCAAAACAAGGGCAAAAGTGTTTGGAAAAGTAGATACATTGGAGACGTATCAACTCCCCCAAGCTTAAACCTTTCCTTGTCCTCAAGCAATTCAGTTGACAAACTGAAAGTGATAAAGAAAAACTTTTACAAACTCTGTTTGCTCTTGTTGTTGTAAATATGTAAAGCTAGCATTCAAGTTTTCAGCAAAGATTTATAACTAACCATATTTGCAATAACGCATAGGTCTCAAGTTTACTCATATCAATAGCATAATCAACTAACGAGCCATAATAATAAATCTCGGATGACAACACTTTCTCAAAACAATCATAATATGATATAACAAGTTGGTATCTCGCTAGCCCTTTCTGAGACTGCAAAACATAAATGTAGAGCACCTTTAAAGACCAATGACTGATTAGACATTGCAATTCATGGTAAAAGAGATCCAGTCAAGTCATACTCAATGTAAACTAATAGTAATGAATGTAAAAGACAAAAGTGCTCTCCAACTGGTGCTTTTTAATAAGAGGATGATGACTCAGCATAAAAGTAAATAGATAGGCCCTTCGCAGAGGGAAGCAGGGATTTGTAGAGGTGCCAGAGCTCGATTTTGAAATAGAGGTGAATAATATTTTGAGCAGTATACTTTCATTGTCAACATAACAACCAAGAGATGGCGATATCTTCCATGCTACACACATTATAGACGGTTCCCAAACAGAATGGTAAAGTTTATAGTCCCCCTTCCACCAACAAGCATCAATCCATGGCTTGCTCAAAACAACGAGTGCCTCCAACTAACAAGAGTCCCAGGGGGAGTTTTGTTTGCAATTATTTTGATTTAGTTTGCATAAAGCATGGGACTGGGCATCCCAGTGACCAGCCATTTATCTCTGAGTGAGGAGCGGAGTCCACTCCTCTTAAGAATAACCCGCCTAACATGGAAGATACAGACAGCCCTAGTTGATACATGAGCTATTCGAGCATACAAAACATGATATTTGTTTGAAGGTTTAGAGTTTGGCACGGCAGGTAGATACCGTATATAGGTAGGTATAGTGGACTCATGTGGAATAACTTTGGGGTTTTAAGGAGTTTGGATGCACAAGCAGTATTCCCGCTTAGTACAGGTGAAGGCTAGCAAAAGACTGGGAAGCGACCAGCTAGAGAGCGACAACAGTCATTAACATGCATTAAAATTAATCAACACCGAATGCAAGCATGAGTAGGATATAATCCACCATGAACATAAATATTGTGAAGGCTATGTTGATTTTGTTTCAACTACATGCTGAACATGTGCCAAGTCAAGTCACTTAAATCATTCAGAGGAGGATACCACCCTATCATACCACATCATAACCATTTTAATAGCATGTCGGCACGCAAGGTAAACCATTATAACTCATAGCTAATCAAGCATGGCACAAGAAACTATGATCTCTAGTTGTCATTGCAAACATGTTTATTCATAATAGGCTGAATTAGGAATGATGAACTAATCATATTTACAAAAACAAAAGAGGTCGAGTTCATACCAGCTTTTCTCATCTCAGTCAGTCCATCATATATCATCATAATTTCCTTTCACTTGCACGACCGAATAGTGTGAATAATAATAATAGTGCACGTGCATTGGACTAAGCTGGAATCTGCAAGCATTCAATAAACAGGAGAAGACAAGGCAATATGGGCTCTTTTGTCAGATCAACAATAATGCATATAAGAGCCACTTCAATAATTTAATTATGGTCTTCTCCTATCAACCCCCAAAGAAAAGAAAAGAAGTAAAACTATTTACATGGGAAAGCTCCCAAGAAGCAAAAGAAGAACATGAAATATTTTTGGGTTTTCTTTTTAATTACTACTACAAGCATGGAAAGTAAATTAGTTAAAAGCTACAACTATTTTTTTGGTTTTTCTTAAGGTTTATTAAACACACAAGAAGAAAGCATAAAAATGAAATTAAACTAGCATGGATGATACAATGAAAAAGTATGAGCACCGACATCTAGCAATGAGCGTGTGAACATAAATGTAATGTCGATGGGAAATACGTACTCCCCCAAGCTTAGGCTTTTGGCCTAAGTTGGTCTATGGCCACGGCTGGCCTGGCGGATATCCATAATAGTAGCTGGGGTCATACTGCGATGAAGAAGAAGAAGGCTCCGATTGCTAGTGGCTGGCAATCATCTCAGGATCCCACTGGTAATTAGACTATCGTGAGGGATCAAATTGTGGTTCCGGCTCTGGCTCCTCGACTGGTGCAGGGTTCTGGTAGGCTTGAATAGCCATCAATGGAACAAGGTACGTGCCTGAAGATAGATCAAACAAAGAAGGAGCAGGCAGGGTAATAGTCTCAGGATGATGTTTATTAAAGAACAATTGATATTTAAGCTCTCCTTCCCTATTCTTAACAATAAAATCATGTGCCACCATACTTTTATAATATAGATAAACACGGGGCAGCACCTTTTCTTCCTTCTCAGCATGCCTAATAGGTATGTTAAAATGTGCAGCTAGGCGTGAGGCATAGATGCCTCCAAAGATGGGGCCCTTTGTACGGTTCAGACTTAACCGTTTAGCAATAATACCACCCATGCTAAAAGTATTATCACTGTATAAACCTTGGAGCAAAATAATAATATCAGGGATACTAAGGTTTCCACAGTTTCCGCGACCAATTAAGCAACGACTAGCAAATAATGCAAAGTAACGTAAAACAGGAAAATGTATGCTAGTGATTCGTGCATCGGAAACTTTCCTAGTTTTCCCTACAGTGATAGTATCAATAAAACCCTCCATATCATCACGATGTGGTTCTTCTGTTTTGCCCTCAAAAGGGACTAGACAAATCCGACAAAAATCATAAAGTGACATCTCTTTATGCTCGTCATATAAATGAAACTCCACCGTAGGTGGTGAGTTCCTAGAATGAAAATGAAAGTTTTGCACAAAGGTATTTGTGAGTAAGAGATACTGATCGCATTGGTCGTGGAGGAAAGCGGTGAGGCCTACATTATGAGCCAATTCATGAAAATCTTCATAAATCTCGGCTGCTCTCAAGAATTCATCGGAAGGCCATTCACACGCCCGAATCTCCGTGGTGCGAGGCAAATTATACTTAGGCTTTGGTGCCTTTTCCTTCGAGATTTGGCTCGATGAGACCCTCAATAGTCTCCTCATCATTTTTTGAAGAATTCTGAAATTTTTAGTAACTTCAAAATAAAAGTAAACCAAACTCAATAATATTGATAGCAACTACTCCTACAAGTGCCTAGAGCCCATATCATGCATCAAAACTACTTTTGACCATATAAATTTGACATGCAAGCTCAAGAACAGGGTCACCTAAGCAGCAAAAATTTGCAATGAATAAAGCACTAGAACAAAAACTAATTGGACCAATGGAGGAGCCACATATGAAGGAACAATCTCCCCAAGTAGTTTTGTGAGAGGTGCTTTGAGCAAGGAAATCGAAAATGGCAGCAAAACGAGCTTGAACTCGGGTTTGAGCTGGTTATTCGTGTTTGTGGGAGGAAGATGAAGTGTGTGGGTGCAGGAATAAGTGGAGGAGGGCCACCATGGGCCCATGAGGCAGGGGGCGTGCCCTAGAGGGGTGGGCGCGCCCTCCACCCTCGTGGGCAGGTGGTTGACCCCCCTGGTGTGTTCTCAATTCCATAAATCCTCAAATATTCTAGAAAAAACATATTTAAATTTCAAGGCATTTGAAGAGCTTTTATTTTCAAGGTATTTTTATATTGCACGGATAATCAGATAACAGACAGAAAAATATTTGTTTTACTTTATTTAATATAAATATCAGAAAGTAAAAGTGGGGTACATAAGGTTGTGCCTTCTAGTTTCATCCATCTCATGATCATCAAAAGGAATCCTCTAACAAGGTTGATCAAGTCTTGTTAATGAACTCATTCCGAATAACATGGAACCGGAGAAATTTCGAATAACACTATTTTACCTCAACGGGGATATGCACATCCCCAATAATAAGAATATCATATTTCTTCTTGACAGTAGGAAGAGGAAATTCAAAACCTCCAAATATAATCGATGGAATTTTTCCAATAGAGTTGATACTATGAACTTGAGGTTGTTTCCTCGGAAAGTGTACCATGTGCTCATTACCATTAACATGAAAAGTGACATTGCCTTTAGTGCAATCAATAACAGCCCCTGCAGTATTCAAAAAGGGTCTTCCAAGAATAATAGACATACTATCGTCCTCGGGGATATCAAGAATAACAAAGTCTGTTAAAATAGTAACGTTTGCAACTACAACAAGCACATCCTCACAAATACCGACAGGTACAACAGATGATTTATCAGCCATTTGCAAAGATATTTCAGTAGGTGTCAACTTATTCAAATCAAGTCTATGATATAAAGAGAGATGCATAACACTAACACCGGCTCCAAGATCACATAAAGCAGTTTTAACATAATTTCTTTTAATAGAGCATGGTATAGTTGGTACACCGGGATCTCCAAGTTTCTTTGGTATTCCACCCTTAAAAGTATAGTCAGCAAACATGGTGGAAATTTCAGCTTCCGGTATCTTTCTTTTATTTCTAATGATATCTTTCATGTACTTAGCATAAGGGTTGGTTTTGAGCATATCAGTTAATCGCATACGCAAAAAGATAGGTCTAATCATTTCAGCAAAGCGCTCAAAATCCTCATCATCCTTTTTCTTGGATGGGTTGGGAGGAAAAGGCATGGGTTTCTGAACCCAAGGCTCTCTTTCTTTACCATGTTTCCTAGCAACAAATTCTTTCTTATCATAACATTGATTCTTTGATTGTGGGTTATCAAGATCAACAACAGGTTCAATTTCTATATCATTATCATTATTAGGTTGAGCATCATTATGAACATTATTATTAACATTATCACTAGTTTCAGGTTCATTACCAGATTGTGTTTCAGCATCAGAAATAGAAATATCATTTGGATTCTCTGGTGTTTCAACAATAGGATCACTAGAAGCATGCAAAGTCCTATCATTTTTATTTTTCTTCCTTTTAGAAGGACTAGGTGCATCTATATTATTTCTCTGAGAATCTTGCTCAATTCTCTTAGGATGGCCTTCAGGATACAAAGGTTCCTGAGTCATTCTACCAGTTCTAGTAGCCATTCTAACAGCATAATCATTATTCTTACTATTCAATTCATTGAGCAAATCATTTTGAGCTTTAAGTACTTGTTCTACTTGAGTGGTAACCATAGAAGCATGTTTACTAATAAGTTTAAGTTCAACTTTAACATTAGCCATATAATCACCCAAGTGTTCAAGCATATTTGAATTGTATTTCAATTGTCTACCAAAATAAGCATTAAAGTCTTCTTGCTAGCCATAAATTTATCAAAACACATCTAAGCATGGGCTAGCAAACTTAGTAAATGAGATTTCAGCTTTATCATATATATAGAGAAAATTTACCTTTACTACCTGTGTCGGGTTATCAAGACCATGAGTTTCTTCAATAGGTAAAGGATTAAGATCATATGTTTCTTCAACAGGCGGTAGATTAAGACCATGTATTTCTTCAATAAGAGGTAAATTCTTAACATCTTTAGCTTTAATACCTTTTTCTTTCATAGATTTCTTTGCCTCTTGCATATCTTCAGGACTTAGAAATAGAATACCCCTCTTCTTCGGAGTTGGTTTAGGAATAGGCTCCGGAGGTGTCCAATTATTTTCATTTGTCAACATATTGTTCAATAGAATTTCAGCTTCATTCGGTGTTCTTTCCCTGAAAACAAAACGAGCACAACTATCCAGGTAATCTCTGGAGGCATCGGTTAGTCCATTATAAAAGATATCAAGTATTTCATTTTTCTTAAGAGGATGATCAGGCAAAGCATTAAGTAATTGGAGAAGCCTCCCCCGAGCTTGTGAGAGACTCTCTTCTTCAATTTGCACAAAATTATATATATCCCTTAAAGCAGCTTGTTTCTTATGAGCAGGGAAATATTTAGCAGAGAAGTAATACATCATATCCTGGGGACTACGCACACAACCAGGATCAAGAGAATTAAACCATATCTTAGCATCGCCCTTTAATGAGAACGAAAATATTTTAAGGATGTAAAAGTAACGAGTTCTCTCATCTTTAGTGAACATGGTGGCTATATCATTTAATTTAGTAAGATGTGCCACAACAGTTTCAGATTTATAACCATGAAAAGGATCAGATTCAACCAAATTAATTATATGAGGATCAACAGAGAATTCATAATCCTTATCAGTAACATAGATAGGTGAAGTAGCAAAAGCAGGGACAGGTTTCATTCTAGCACTTAGAGATTGCTTACTCCATTTAGCTAATAACCTTTTTAGTTCATTTCTATTTTAGCAAACTAAGATAGCAAAAGAAGCTTCTTGATAAAAAACATAACCCTTAGGAATAACAAGTGATTCTTCATCATCACTTTCATCGGTGTCATTAGATTCATTATTTTCAATTTCTCTAGCCCTAGCAATTTGTTCATCAAGGAAATCACTAAGTGGCACAGTAGTATCAGGCATAGAGGTAGTTTCACGATAAGTATCATGCATAGCAGAAGTGGCATCATCAATAACATGCGACATATCAGAAAGAATAGCAGAAGCAGGTGTAGGTGTCGCAAACTTACTCATAACAGAAGGTGAATCAAGTGCAGAGCTAGATGGCAGTTCCTTACCTCCCCTCATAGTTGAGGGATAGATCTTGGTTTTTGGATCTCTCAAGTTCTTCATAATGATAAGCAGATATATATCCCAAGTGACTCAAAGAATAGAGCTATGCTCCCCGGCAACGGCGCCAGAAAATAGTCTTGATAACCCACAAGTATAGGGGATCGCAATAGTTTTCGAGGGTAAAGTATTCAACCCAAATTTATTGATTCGACACAAGGGGAGCCAAAGAATATTCTCAAGTATTAGCAGCTGAGTTGTCAATTCAACCACACCTGGAAACTTAATATCTGCAGCAAAGTGTTTAGTAGCAAAGTAATATGATAGTAGTGGTAATGGTAGCAAAAGGTAACAGTAGTAAAAGTAATGTTTTTGGTATTTTGTAGTGATAATAGCAATAGCAACGGGAAAGTAAATAAGCGAAGACCAATATATTGAAAGCTCGTAGGCAATGGATCGGTGATGGAGAATTATGCCGGATGTGGTTCATCATGTAACAGTCATAACCTAGGGTGACACAGAACCAGCTCCAGTTCATTGATATAATGTAGGCATGTATTCCGAACATAGTCATATGTGCTTATGGAAAAGAACTTGCATGACATCTTTTGTCCTACCCTCCCGTGGCAGCGGGGTCCTTACGGAAACTAAGGGATGTTAAAGCCTCCTTTTAATAGAGAACCGGAACAAAGCATTAACACATAGTGAATACATGAACTCCTCAAACTACGGTCATCACCGGTAAGTATCCCGATTATTGTCACTTCGGGGTTAACGGATCATAACACATAATAGGTGACTATAGACTTAAAAGATAGGATCAAGAACACTCATATATTGATGAAAACATAATAGGTTCAGATCTGAAATCATGGCACTCGGGCCCTAGTGACAAGCATTAAGCATAGCAAAGTCATAGCAACATCAATCTCAGAACATAATGGATACTAGGGATCAAACCCTAACAAAACTAACTCGATTACATGATAGATCCCATCCAACCCATCACCGTCCAGCAAGCCTACGATGGAATTACTCACGCACGGCGGTGAGCATCATGAAATTGGTGATGGAGGATGGTTGATGATGATGATGGCGACAGATTCCCCTCTCCGGAGCCCCGAACGGACTCCAGATCAGCCCTCTCGAGAGGTTTTAGGGCTTGGCGGCGGCTCTGTATCATAGAACGTGATGATTTCTTCTCTCTGATTTTTTTCTCATCGAAACTCAATATATGGAGGTGGAGTTGGAGTCGGAGAGGCAACAGGGGGCCCACGAGGTAGGGGGAGCGCCCTAGGGGGGCAGGCGCACCCCTACCCTCGTGGCAAGGTGGTGGGCCCCCTGGCCTTCATCTTTGGCAGATATTTTTCTTAAAGTGGCTCCATGAAGTTTCATGTCATTCCGAGAACGTTTGCTCTTGCACATAAATAACACCATGGTAATTCTGCTGAAAACAGCGCCAGTCCGGGTTAGTTCCATTCAAATCATGCAAGTTAGAGTCCAAAACAAGGGCAAAATATAAAGCCCACGATGCGGCTATAACTCCCACGTGTCGAAGCACGACTTAGAGGCATAACCGCATTGTAAGCAATGTCGCAAGTGGGGTAATTTTCACACAACCCATGTAATGAATAAGGAAAAGAGGTACATAGTTGGCTTACACTCGCCACGTCACACAATAGCATAAATATCATTACATTCATCCAGATACAATCAACGTCCGACTACGGAACCAAAATAAAGACAACCCCAAATGCATAATGTCCCCTATCGCCCCAACTGGGCACCACTACTGATCGTCTGGAAAGGAAACGTAGTATCGTCCTGAGTCCTCATCGAACTCCCACTTGAGCTCAGTCGAATCTCCTAGAGCGGTATCATCGGTCCCTGCATCTGGTTTTGGAAGTAATATGTGAGTCACGGGGACTCAGCAATCTCACACCCTCGCGATCAAGACTATTTAAGCTTATAGGTAGGGCAAGGTATGAGATGGAGCTGCAGCAAGCACAAGCATATATGGTGGCTAACATACGCAAAAGAGAGCGAGAAGAGAAGGCAAAGGCACGATCGATAAACTATGATCAAGAAGTGATCCTAGAACAACCTACGTTCAAGCATAACACGAGACCGTGTTCTCTTCCCGAACTCCGCCAAAAAGAGACCAACATGGCCACACACTCTGTTGATTCATTTTAATTAAGTTAAGTTTCGGGTTATCTACAACCGGACATTAACAAATTCCCATCTACCCATAACCGCGGGCACGACTTTTGAAAGTTCAAATCCCTACAGGGGTGTCCCAACTTAGCCCATCACAAGCTCTCACGGTCAACGAATGATATTCCTTCTCCCAAGACAATCCGACCAGACTCGGAATCCCGGTTACAAGACATCTCGACAATGGTAAAACTAAACCAGCAAAACCGCCCGAATGTGCCGACAAATCCCGATAGGAGCTGCACATATCTCGTTCTCAGGGCACATCGGATAAGCCAACGTCGGGTTGGCATAGACCCTGGTTGCCTAGGGGGCACCGGACATCGCTCAGGTTGGACCAACACTTAGAG
>NC_041388.1:330234213-330236470 GCF_002162155.2 Triticum dicoccoides
ACCCAAGGGAAAAAGGCTAGGTGGCAAATGGTAAAACCAAGGTTGGGCATTGCTGGAAGAGTTTTATTCAAGGCGAACTGTCAAGGGGTTCCCATTATAACTCAACCGTGTAAGGAACGCAAAATCAAGGAACATAACACCGGTATGACGGAAACTAGGGCGGCAAGAGTGGAACAAAACACCAGGCATAAGGCCGAGCCTTCCACCCTTTACCAAGTATATAGATGCATTAAAATAGACAAGATATAATAATGATATCCCAACAATAAACATGTTCCAACAAGGAACAAACTCCAATCTTCACCTGCAACTAGCAACGCTATAAGAGGGGCTGAGCAAAGCGTTAACATAGCCAAACAACGGTTTGCTAGGACAAGGTGGGTTAGAGGTTTGACATGGCAATATGGGAGGCATGATAAAGAATGTGGTAGGTATCATAGCATAGGCATAGCAAAAGAGCGGTCATCTAGCAAGCAAAGATAGAAGTGATTTCGAGGGTATGGTCATCTTGCCTGCAAAGTTCTCCGAGTTGACGTAAGCTTGATCCTCGTAAGCATACTCAACGGGTTCCTCGATCACGTACTCATCTCCCGGCTCTACTCAAGCAAGCACACAAGCAAAGGGAGACACAATCAACCACGTGCAATGCACAAACAACATGATGCAAAACATGGCATGATATGCGGGATGTGATATGCGATGCATATGCATGTTTCGGAAGGGAAAGATTAAACCTGGCCTCAACTTGGAAAACCAAGAGTGCCACTGGAAAGATGAGTTGATTTCGGTCGAAATCGATATAAAGATAACCGGAATCGGATGCATGGTTTGCAAATGGCAAGCAAAACAAATATGCCACCGATCTGCGATTAACAGCACGAGGCCATCTAAATGCATCAAGAACAACAAGCTACTACACTCTAATATAACAACAAAACACATGGTAGTGATCCACTCAAGATGCTTGAGAAAAGATGAACACTGAGCTATGGCTAATTCACTCAATAGCAGGTTGAAACAAGCATGGCAAAATTGCTAAAGATAATAGGTTATAGACTTAGTGGAAACAACATGTCAGGAATTTAACATCAGGAAGCAATGTTTAGAGTAAGATAACAACATGCTACAGGAACATATCATGGCAAAGCAAGGCATGGCATGAAGCTACTCAAAGCATACAACAAAAGTCCCTTACTGACCATAAGCCAAAAGGGATCAGAAAATACAATGGCAACCATGTGAACATAGCAAGTTTCGTTAACAGATTCAGACTTGGAAGAAAACTGGAACATGGCAAAATAGATTCACGTAGGCATGTTTACGAGCTCGATGCACTCACCACAAGGCATTGCATGACAAACTAAGCATACACCCAACAAGTAGACATGGCATAGAGGCTAAACATGGTAAGGACAACCTCATAGCATGCACGGATCAACTACAACAACCTCAGAAAAATTGCTTAATATATAAACAATCTGCCAAGAACATTTTATAGCAAAAGTAGAGCTTGATTGAGTCAAGCTAGGGTGCTCCATAATTGTAAACAAAGACATGAATGGTTAGAGCACAACAATATCTACAAAACATCCTTACTGATCATGCCCAAAAGAGGCATGGATCACTCTGTAGCAACAAGAATACATGGCATAAAAATATTAACAGGACAAAGACTTAGAAGATTTCTAAGTCCCTGAAATCAGTAACATTACGAGAGCTACTTTGCATGCTTGTGCTAGTCACCACAGAGATCACAAAAATACATGGCATACACCCCTGTAAAGATGGCATGTCATAATTCAAAACACATGTAGGGCTCAAGATCATAGGAGGCACACATTAAACATGGCAAAAATGACAAAGGTCCAATTACTGATAAGAATTTGAAACTAACATTGCATAGCACTCTTGCAACAGCATTTAGGGAATCAAGATGAGCTCAAATGAACATGGTGCAATGGAATGAAATGAAGTACTCGTCGAGTCAAACAATTTGATATGCTACACGCCCAAAACGGAGCCACGGGTGCAAAGATATGATGCGATGAAGAATGCCAAAAATTACTCGGATTAGAGCAAAAAGTCAACCCTCTCAGATCCGGATCTAGATCGGGCACGCAATCTGAGGTTCGTCGCTGGGGCTTCGCCGGAGTTACTATACCGGACGAAGAACTCGCCGGAGAGGAGGAGGCCGGCCGGAGTCGTGGACGTTGGAGGGCGGCGGCCGGAGTGGGGACGACGTCGGCGGTCGGCGCGG
>NC_041388.1:330236820-330242774 GCF_002162155.2 Triticum dicoccoides
CAGCCGCGACGCGGGGTGGCGCCCGCGGGCTGGCGGCGCGCAGGGCGCCGGCGACGAGGTCCTCGGAGCTTGGGAGCTCCTCTCCCTGGAGCTTGGCGTGGAGGGGCGGCGGGGTCGGGCTGGAGCGGCGGAGGGGAACGGGCCCCGCGGGCCTGATGCGGGCCCCACGGGCCGGCGGCGGCGGGAGGCGGTGAAGTGGGCACGGCGCCACGTGTCGGCGTGGGATTTGCGGCGGCGGTAGTGTCCGGCGCGCGGAGGGACGAGGTAGCTAGGTTTAGGGTTGGAATGATCCGAAATTTCGGGGAGGAGTGCCTTTTTATAGGTAGAGGGAGCTAGGAGGCTCCAAATTGAGCACAGTTTTCGGACACGTGATCGTGATCGAACGACCTAGATGATGGAGGGGGGTTTAGGTTGGTTTTGGTCCACTTTGGAGGGGTGTTGGGCTGCAACACACACGAGGCCTTCTCGGTTCCTCGGTTAACCGTTGGAGTATCAAACGAAGTCCAAATGACACGAAACTGGACAGGTGGTCTACCGGTAGTAAACCAAGGCCGCTTGGCAAGTCTCGGTCCAATCCGAGAACATTTAACACCCGCACACGAAAAGAGGTAGAAAGGGACACCGGAGGACATAGGAGAACCGGAATGCAAAACGGACAACGGGGAAAATGCTCGGATGCATGAAACTAACATGTATGCAAATGTGATGCACATGATGACATGATATGAGATGCATGACAAAGACACAACAACACGAAGACAAAAACCCGACAACGAGGAAATATCACAACTTAGTGCCGAAAATGGCAAGAGTGGGAATACAAATATGGCAAGTTACATAGGGGTGTTACACAAAAGTGTTTGGAAAAGTAGATACGTTGGAGACGTATCAACCACACCTTGTATTTTTGATTTAAACATGTCTCTTTCGCTTAGCATCTGACATGTTCTGCACTAGACAATCTGATACAGTTATGTTTTCCCCTGGACAATTTCATACTGAATTGATTTGCTGGTTCAGAGCAGAAATATAGCGCCTATTCTTCATCAGACCAAGGATATCCATGTTCGCAGTGATGGAAGAGGTGAAATCGATACAACCGAAATTGAGCATCCAATCATTGAATCCTGTCCTGCACCTCCAATGTAGGTCCATCCTACCAATAAATTCACATGCAAACCACTAGTATTACTATCTAATGACAGTACAAAAAGAGTAGCAAGATAGTAGCAAACCATGTACCTTCGTAATGAACAGCTCATAGTGCCACCAATTGGATATAAAGGTTTGGAAAAAAACATGCTCCTAATGTTGAACCAGTTGGACTTTTTGTGCACTTCCACTAAAATCGAGCATCCCTGTTTGCATAGATATTGAAAGTGTGATTACTCTAAAAGTGGCACTAGTTGAAGCATAGACTCACAAATATAAGCATTCCAATTTCTTAATGGGAAAAGGTAGCAAGACTGTTTCTAACCACCTGTTTGAAGGAATAAATAAAGCAACAACGGCTGATGTCAGGAAGGCATACATAGTTTTTTCTGAAAAGCTGAGCCATTCCTGACCTTTCCTCTTCTTTTAAGCAAATTTTGTGCAGTTCTACTAAAATAAAATGCCATCATCGCCTTGACAATTCAGTGACACTGTACAAAAGGAAATGACTTAACATTACATCATGATGTCAGGTATGTAGTCGACAGGCATTAGAGACAAACATACAGACCTCCTCCGATAACATAATGAACATTAATTTTAACAAAGGTGTGACTAGCTTTACCGGGATAATTTCAGTGAACTCTACACCCTTTGTTCCTTTCACTTATGTTCTACTCGTGCATATTACATCAAGGCATAAAACCTGGCTCGGATGCCACTGTTGGGGAACGTAGTAATTTCAAAAAAATTCCTACGCACACGCAAGATCATGGTGATGCATAGCAACAAGAGGGGAGAGTGTGTCGACGTTCCCTCGTAGACCGAAAGCGGAAGCGTTAGCACAACGCGGTTGATGTAGTCGTACGTCTTCACGATCCGACCGATCAAGTACCGAACGCACGACACCTCCGAGTTCTGCACACGTTCAACTCGATGACGTCTCTCGAACTCTAATCCAGCCGAGTGTTGAGGGAGAGTTTCGTCAACACGATGGTGTGCTGACGATGATGATGTTCTACCGATGTAGGGCTTCGCCTAAGCACCGCTACAATATGATCAAGGTGGATTATGGTGGAGGGGGGCACCGCACAAGGCTAAGAGATCAAGAGATCAATTGTTGTCTCTTTGGGGTGCCCCTGCCCCCGTATATAAAGGAGTGGAGGAGGGGAGGGCCGGCCCTCTCTATGGCGCGCCCTAGGGGAGTCCTACTCCCACTGGGAGTAGGATTCCCCCTTTCCTAGTAGAACTAGGATCCCTTCCATGTAGTAGGAGTAGGAGGGAAGGAAAGGGAAGGGAACAGGAGAAGGAAGGAAGGGGGCGCCCCCCTCCCTAGTCCAATTCGGATCAGCCCATGGGGAAGGGTGCAGCCACCCTTTGAGGCCTTTCTCTCCTTTCCCGTATGACCCATTAAGGCCCAATACGAATTCCCGTAATGTAACGCCCTCGATGCGGCTATAGCTCCCACGTGTCGAGGCACGACTTAGAGACATAACCGCATTGAAAGCAATGTCGCAAGTTAGGGAATCATCACAACATCCCATGTAATATATATAATAAAAGGGGAGATAGATAGTTGGCTTACACTCGCCACATCACATCAGAGTACATAAATAACATCCATCAGACAAACACTCATGGCCCGACTACGGCGCCAAAATAGAAAAGAACCCAACATGCGACAAGGCCCTGAATCAAACCCCAACTAGGCACCACTACTGATCATCAGGAAAAGACACGTAGTAACGCTGAGAGTCTTCGTCGAACTCCCACTTGAGCTCGTAATTGTCACCTGGAGCGGAATCACCTGGACCTGCATCTGGAGTTATAGTATCTGTGAGCCACAAGGACTCAGCAATCTCGCACCCTTGCGATCAAGACTATTTAAGCTTATAGGAAGGGTAAGGCAAATATAAGTGGAGCTGCAGCAAGCGACTAGCATATATGGTGGCTAACTTATTCGCAAAAGAGAGCGAGAAGAGGAGGCGAAGCACGAGCGAGAAGCTAGAAGAACAACCTACACAAGCATAAATCCAACACCGTGTCCACTTTCCCGGACTCCGCCGAGAAGAGGCCATCACGGTAACACACTCAGTTGATTCATTTTAATTAATTAAGGTTCAAGTTATCTACAACCGGACATTAACAAATTCCCATCTACCCATAACCGCGGGCACGGCTTTCGAAAGTTCAATCCCTGCAGGGGAGTCCCAACTTAGCCCATGACAAGCTCTCACGGTCAACGAAGGAATAGACCTCCTCCCAAGACGTTCCGATCAGACTCGGTATCTCGGTAATTCAAGACAACTCCGACAATGGTAAAACAAGTCCAGCAACACCACCCGCTGTGCCGACAAATCCCGATAGGAGATGCACATATCTCGTTCTCAGGGCACACCGGATAAGCTAAGCGTACGGGAGCCAACGTAACCCAAGTTGCCGAGGGACGGCCCCGCACGATGCTCTAGGTTGGACCAACACTCAGAGGAGCACTGGCCCGGGGGGGTAAAATAAGATGACCCTTGAGTCCGCAAAACCCAAGGGAAAAAAGGCTAGGCGGCAAATGGTAAAACCAAGGTTGGGCATTGCTGGAGGAGTTTTATTCAAGGCAGACAGTCAAGGGGTTCCCATTATAACCCAACCGCGTAAGGAACGCAAAATCCGGGAACATAACACCAATATGAGGGAAACTAGGGCGGCAAGAGTGGAACAAAACACTAGACGAGAGGCCGAGCCTTCCACCCTTTACCAAGTATATAGATGCATTAAAATAACATGGCAATATAATGATATCCCAACAAGTAAATAAATGATGTTCCAACAAGGAACGGCCTCCAATCTTCACCTGCAACTAGCAACGCTATAAGAGGGGCTGAGCAAAGCGGTAACATAGCCAATCAATGGTTTGCTAGGACATGGAGGGTTAAAGTTTCAACATGGCAATTGGGAGGCTGACAAGCAAAAGGTAGGCATCGTAGCATTGGCATAGCAAAGAGCGAGCAAACTAGCATAGCAAAGATAGTAGTGATATCGAGGGTATGATCATCTTGCCTGCACAGTTGTCAGAGTTGACTGGATCCTCACAAGCAAACTCAACAGGCTCCTCGGTAGCGAACTCGTCTCCCGGCTCTACCCAACAAGACAAACAAGCAACAAGGATACAATCAACCACGTGCAAGACCAAGCAATAAGATGAAATGATGATATGCTATGCGGGATGCGATGCGAAATGCAAAAAGCAAGATATGACAGGAAATGCATGAACCTGGCCTCAACTTGGAATTCCAAGGGTGCCACTGGAAAGATGGGATGAAATCGCTTGAAAACGATATAAAGAATATCGGAATCGGAGTTACGGTTTGGAAATGGCAAGCGTTTTAAGAATGACACCGGTCTGCGATTTACAGCAAGTAGGCACCTAAATGCAATGAGATGAACATGCTACAGCCACCAAACATGACAACAAAATACATGGCAGGGATGCGCACAAGATGCTTAACAAAAGACTAGCACTGAGCCACGGCCAATTCATCCATTATGAGGTTCAAACAAGCATGGCAAAAATGCAAATGCAAAACAGATTTCAGACTTGGTGAAATTAACACTTGTCTGAAATTTCAGATCACGAAGCCCTCTTCGGAGCAGCAAAACAACATGATACATGACCTGATTAAGACAAGTAAGAACACGGCATGGAGCTACTCAACAAGCTTAACAAAAGACCCAAAGTGACCTGGGGCCAAAAGGGTTCACAAAATATATAAACGAGCACACGAACATAGCTAAAACACAATCAGTTTCCAGACTTAGTGAAAACTGAGACATGCTGAAATATAACTCACGAAGGCATGTAAATGAGCTCGATGCACTCACTACGGTGCAAGTCATGGCAAGGCAAGCATACATCCATAAAGAAGGCACAAAATGCTAGCTAGACATGGCAAGAACAATGGCATGGCAAGCACGGATCAACTACAATAACATCAGCAAAATCGCAAACAAGTTGACGATCTGCCCAGATTCACAACGAAGCAAAAGTAGAGCTTGATTGAATCAAGCTAGGGTGCTCCATAATTGCAAACAAAGACATGGATGGATAGAGCATAACATGATTAACAAAACTCCTTTACTGATCATCCTCAAAAGAGGCACGAATCACTAGGAAACAAGCTGAACACATGGCATCATGAACTAAATATCCCAGACTTAGTTGAAGTCCCTGAAAACAGATTTACCGGGTGCCTCACTTTGCAAGCTTGCACAAGTCACCACACACATCCTAAAAATGCATGTGTTGCATCTCTGGAAAGAAGACAAAATCCTTAACAACACATATGAAAGACCCACAGGCATATCATGCACACAATAATCATGGCAAAAATGACAAAAGTCTAAGATGAACTAGCAGATCTGACAATTAACTCACGAAGCCTCCTTCTAACAGCATTTTGGGCATCAAGATGAGATCAAATGAAAATGGTGAAATGAAATGAAATGATGTACTCGTTAAGGAGAACATTTTGATATATTATATGCCCAAAACAGAGCTACGGATGCGGAGATATCACTGGTCAAAGTTAGCACAAAAATTAGGGTTCGGGAGCGAAAGTTAACCGAGATATTTCGGATCTGAGATCCAGATCGGGCACGAGAACCGATGCACGCCGGAGTTGGACTTGAAGCTCGCCGGAGTTGAGGTCGAGGTCGCCGGAGACGGGGGATCCGGCCGGTCAGTGTAGAGGACGACGGGGCGGCGGCCGTGGCGCGCTTCCCGAGGCCGGCGGCGGCGGCGTGGGGCCGAC
>NC_041388.1:330243277-330252649 GCF_002162155.2 Triticum dicoccoides
GGGGGGGGGGCTATTTATAGGCATAAGTGAAGTTAGGAGAGTCCAAATGAGGTGCGGTTTTCGGCCACGCGATCGTGATCGAATGCTCTAGGACATGGATCAGATTTTGGTGGGTTTTGGGCCAAATTGGAGGGGTGTTGGGCTGCAACACACACGAGGCCTTTTCGGTCCCTCGGTTAACCGTTGAAGTATCAAACGATGTCCAAATGATACGAAACTTGACAGGCGGTCTACCGGTAGTAAACCAAGGCCGCTTGGCAGGTCTCTGTCCAATCCGGAAATGTTTAATCCCCAAACACGAAAGAAAGCTAGAAATGACCACCGGAGGAGAACGAAGCGCCGGAATGCAAAACGGACAACGGGGAAAAAGCTCGGATGCATGAGATGAACACGTATGCAAATGCAATGCACATGATGACATGATATGAGATGCATGAAAAAGAAAACAACACACGGAGACAAAGACCCAAACCCGAGAAATAAATATAACTTAACGCCGGAAACGGCAAGAGTTGGAGTGCAAATAGGGAAAGTTACATCCGGGGTGTTACAACACTCCACCACTACGAAAAGATCTCGTCCCGAGATCTAGGACTGAAAGAACGCCGGGTACTCAGAACAGAGGTGACCCTCGCGTTCCCAGGTAGCTTCACGGTCGGAATGGTGTGACCACTTGACTTTGAGAAATTTGATTGACTTGTTGCGAGTCTTGTGTTCAGTCTCTTCAAGAATAGCAACTGGGTGCTCACGATAAGAGAGATCTTCTTGGAGCTCAATGTCCTCGAAGTTGACGGTGCGGTCAGGAGTCTTGAAGCACTTTCGAAGCTGAGAGACATGGAACATGTCATGAACATTTGTAAAGTTTGAAGGAAGCTCGAGTTGATAGGCGAGGTCGCCTCTCTTGCTGACAATCTTGAAAGGTCCCACGTATCTAGGGGCAAGCTTCCCTTTGATACCGAAGCGACGAGTACCTTTCGTAGGAGAGACATGGAGGTAAACATGATCTTCGATCTCGAAAGCCAAATCACGGTGCTTACTATCATAGTAGCTCTTCTGGCGGGATTGGGCTGCTTTGAGGTTATCACGAATGACTTTGCACATTTCTTCTGCTTCTGTGATTAAGTCATTACCCAGCAGCTGACGTTCACCGGTTTCAGACCAGTTGAGAGGGGTACGGCACTTCCTGCCATACAGAATTTCAAATGGGGCCTTGCCCGAACTTGCTTGAAAACTATTGTTGTAGGAGAATTTAGCATAAGGAAGACAATCCTCCCACTTCATGCCAAAGGAGATCACACAAGCCCTGAGCATATCTTCAAGAATCTGGTTGACACGCTCGACTTGACCGCTTGTTTGTGGATGGAAAGCAGTGCTGAAGCGGATGTTCGTGCCCATGGCCTTCTGAAAATAATCCCAAAACTTGGAGGTAAAGATGCTGCCACGGTCTGAAGAGATCACTTGAGGAATACCGCGCAGAGAGACAATGCGAGAGGTATAGAGTTCCGCCAATTGAGCTGCAGTGATCGACTCTTTGATAGGTAGAAAGTGAGCCACTTTGGTGAGTTTGTCGATGACAATTCATATAGTATCATTGCCACGCTTGGACTTTGGAAACCCATTCATGAAGTCCATTTTAATGTGGTCAAACTTCCATTCTAGAATGGCAAGAGGTTGGAGGAGACCTGCTGGCCTTTGGTGTTCTGCCTTCACTCTTCTGCAGACATCACATTCATTCACGAATTGAGCGATCTCGCGCTTCATTCGAGTCCACCAATAAGCTTGCTTAAGGTCCTGATACATCTTCGTGCTCCCAGGGTGGATGGAGAGGAGAGAATTGTGAGCCTCGTTCATAATCACATTACGGAGGTCACCTTTGGGCACAACAATACGATCCTCGAAGAAGAGAGTGTCCTTGTCATCAAGGCGGTAGCACTTGTACTTGGACTGACTCTTGGCAATCCCAATCTTCACCTTTTTCACCATAGCATCAAGAAGCTGGGCTTGGCGAATCTGGTCTTCTAAGGTAGGAGAGACTTGAAGGTTGGCGAGGAAACCTTGAGGAACAACTTGCAGATTAAGCTTGCGGAAAGCTTCACAAAGCTCGGGTTGATAAGGCTTGAGAATCAGACTGTTGTAGTAGGCCTTTCTGCTCAAAGCGTCAGCAATCACATTGGCCTTGCCTGGAGTATACTCAATACTCGGATTATACTCTTGAATCATCTCAACCCATCGAGTTTGCCTGAGATTCAGATTGGGCTGAGTGAAGATGTACTTGAGACTCTTGTGATCAGTGAAAATGTCCACTTTTCTTCCCAATAGAAGATGTCTCCAAGTCAAAAGAGCATGCACAACTGCCGCCAACTCGAGATCATGAGTGGGGTAGTTCTTCTCATTAGGCTTCAACTGGCGAGATGTATAAGCAACTAGTTTCTTCTCTTGCATCAATACTGCGCCAAGACCTTGGAGAGAGGCATCACAAAAGACCTTGTGCGGCTTGGATTCATCAGGCGGAGTCAGAACTGGAGCAGTGATCAACTTCTCTTTCAAAGTGTTGAAAGCAATATCACACTCCGGAGACCAAACGTACTTGACGTGCTTCTGAAGAAGATTAGAGAGAGGCTTCGCGATCTTGGAGAAGTTTTCAACGAATCTTCGGCAATAGCTTGCGAGACCGAGAAAACTGCGAAGTTGCTTCACGTTCTGAGGAGGTTCCCAATTCACAATTGCAGACACCTTCTCAGGATTCACGGCAATGCCGTTGGCAGAGATGATATGACCAAGATAAAGAACCTCATCGAGCCAAAATTCACACTTGGAGAACTTGGCATAAAACTGATGTTCCCTGAGCTTATCGAGAACCAAACGCAAGTGCTTGGCATGATCTTCCTTGTTCTCGGAGAAAATCAGAATGTCGTCGAGATAGACCAAAACGAAGTCATTGGTGTAGGCGTTGAAGATGAAGTTCATCATGCAAGAGAACGTCGGAGGAGCGTTGGCGAGGCCAAAAGACATGACAGTGTATTCATATGAACCAAAGCTTGTTCTGAATGCTGTCTTGGGAATATCTTCTTCACGAATGCGAATCTGGTGATAACCCATACGGAGATCAAGCTTGGAGAATACTTGGGCACCTTTGAGTTGTTCAAACAGCTCATTGATGTTGGGAAGTGGGTATTTGTTCTTGATGGTCTTCTTGTTCACTGGACGGTAATCAACACAAAGTCGGTCCGTTCCATCCTTCTTCTTCACAAAAAGAACACCACAACCCCACGGAGAAGAACTAGGCCGGATGAGACCCATTCTTTCTTGCTCATCGAGTTGCTTCTTCAGCTCTTTCAACTCTTCAGGTCCGAGCTTGTACGGACGTTTGCACACAAGTTCCGTGCCAGGCTCAAGTTCAATAATGAATTCAACTGGCCGGTGCGGAGGCATTCCTGGGAGCTCTTCTGGAAAGACGTCCTGATATTCGCAAACGACTGGAATTTGCGAAATAGCGTCCAATTCACCCTTCTCATTGAGAGAAAACAGACGGATAGTATCATCACGAGCGGCAAAGACAATTACATCCTCAGACGAATGAGTCAATTGAATCTGCCTGGCTGCACAATCAAGCTAAGCCTTGTGCTTAGAAAGCCAATCCATCCCGAGAATAAGATCAATATCCGAGTTACCAAGAACCATTGGAGAAGCCAAAAACTTGAAATCACCCATCATGATAGAAACATCCGGAACCATTGAAGTAGCCCTCATAGACTTAGCCGGAGAAACCACTCCCATAGGTTTACCCAACATTTGTGAAACAAAGTCATGCTTGGAAACAAATGATCTTGACGTGAAACAATGTGATGCACCAGTGTCAAAAAGAACTTTTGCTGGAAAAGAGTTAACTGGAAAGTTACCCATGATCACATCTGACGAGTCCTCTGCCTGAGCTGCATTCATCAAATTCACCTTGGCATGCTTGGGGTTATGCTTGACCATAGTTGTACTTGCCGATCTGACAGGAGGAGGAGGAGGAAGACGCCTCTGGTTGAGACACTTGTTGGCATAGTGACCCTTCTGTTGGCACTTGTTGCACGTGACCTCTGAAAGCGGACGGTGATACGGAGCACTCGATCTTGGAGCTTGAGATGAAGTCTTATTCTGAAAGCCAGGATTGGGTGGGTGGGAAGAACCACTGCCACCTTTGCTCTTCTGCTGATACGGCTGACGAAACGGAGGAGGAGGAAGCCAAAACTTCTGCTGCTTTGCCACTTGAGTAGAGGAAGAAGGAGTAACATCTCTGACTCACTTCTTGGAAGCATCACACCTCAACTGAGCAGCCTCTTGCTTCAGTGCCATATTGTAGAACTCATCGCATCTCAAGGGCTCAAAGAGGACAAGAGCGAGCTGAATTTCTTCTCTGAGACCACCCCTGAACTGATATATCATGCTCTTCTCATCAGGCACGTCCTGCTTGGCAAAGCGGGCAAGCTTCTGGAACAACTTGTTGTAGTCATAGACAGACAAAGAGCCTTACTTCAGATTGCGGAATTCCTCACGCTTGCTTTCAACCACGCTCTGCGGAATATGATGAGCTCGAAAATCTCGACGGAAATCATCCCAAGTGATAACACGTCCACCTCTGGAATCCTTGTACTGCTGGAACCATTCTGCAGCTTGATCTTTGAGTTGGAAGGAAGCGAACTTAACAAAGTCCTCAGGCCTGACGTTACTGCACTCGAAATGCTTACACAGATCCACAAGCCAATTGTCAGCATCGGTTGCCTCAACACAATTGCTGAAAGTCTTTGGCCCGTTAGCAAGGAACTGGTTGAGTGTAGCAAAGTGACTCTGGTTGTTGCCTTGATTCCCTTGACTGCCTTGATTGCGCTCTTGAAGAATTTGCATGATCGGCTGAGTGTTTGCATTGGTTGCGGCCATCACAGCTTGCCATGCCTCTGGAGGAGGTGGAGGTGGTGGCGGATCTTGATTCTGGTTCTGACTGGTGCTTTTAGCGGGAGCCATCCTGAAGAGGTTGACCACCATTAGCACATTGACAGATAAACATTGAAGCTGAATCCAACGGAATGAAAATTGCAACATATAGTCTTCACATCCGAACAAAAAGAACGAATGCATTCCTCTTGAAAAGGTCACATATCCATAAATTGAGAAGCCACGTAGATTTAAGGTAGAGAAATAAATCAACAAGGTACGGATCAAGAACGAATAATCGGTAAGAAATCCCAATCTCAAACCAATATCCGTGGAAGAAGAACTAGATCTACGAGAATTCCCACCTATGAAACTCCCGAAATTTTCCGGTTATGCAATCAGGTGTTGGGGATACAGGGGAAGCATAATATCTCACCCAAACTAGCAAATCTTACATCCAGCTGTATCCATCCTTCAACACATAACCAAGAAAACTTCGGAAACCATCTACCTCAACCTTCGAAAAGCATCCGTTATACAAGTTATGGCGATACTCCCGAACTCCCGCCCCAGTACTGGGTGGCGTCGAGGTTATCTCACCAACGAACTGCATAAAAGAGATTTTTGATGTCGGCGAACATATCTCAAGTATTCCAGAATTGCAACGATAAAATTATGATGACAACACCTCAGAGCTCAACTCCCCGGGACACTTCCACTAAACCCCTGACAGGAGGCACCAAGACAATGTTCTCATCATAAGCCATCAGAACGATTCCAAGATACTCGCGTGATCCTAAAAAAAATTTATTGAAATTTGAGAAGAGAAGAGTCAAAACACTACGTCAGGATGCCTTACCAGAGCGATGAGGAGACTGGGAAGTAAAAAGAATTCCTAAACTCTCCGATATATAATTCCTAAGTGACTCAAAACATTTTTTTTCTAGACACAACTCGGCTGCTAAAACGATCAAGCAATGGGGCTCCTAAGGTCGGGAAGGCTCTGATACCAACTTGTAACACCCTCGATGCGGCTATAGCTCCCACGTGTCGAGGCACGACTTAGAGACATAACTGCATTGAAAGCAATGTCGCAAGTTAGGGAATCATCACAACATCCCATGTAATATATATAATATAAGGGGAGATACATAGTTGGCTTACACTCGCCACGTCACATCAGAGTACATAAATAACATCCATCAGACAAACACTCATGGCCCGACTATGGCGCCAAAATAGAAAAGAACCCAACATGCGACAAGGCCCTGAATCGAACCCCAACTAGGCACCACTACTGATCATCAGGAAAAGACACATAGTAACGCTGAGAGTCTTCGTCGAACTCCCACTTGAGCTCGTAATCGTCACCTGGAGCGGAATCACCTGGACCTGCATCTGGAGTTATAGTATCTGTGAGCCACAGGGACTCAGCAATCTCGCACCCTCGCGATCAAGACTATTTAAGCTTATAGGAAGGGTAAGGCAAATATAAGTGGAGCTGCAGCAAGCGACTAGCATATATGGTGGCTAACTTATTCGCAAAAGAGAGCGAGAAGAGGAGGCGAAGCACGAGCGAGAAGCTAGAAGAACAACCTGCGCAAGCATAACTCCAACACCGTGTCCACTTTCCCGGACTCCGCCGAGAAGAGGCCATCACAGTAACACACTCAGTTGATTCATTTTAATTAATTAAGGTTCAAGTTATCTACAACCGGACATTAACAAATTCCCATCTGCCCATAACCGCGGGCACGGCTTTCGAAAGTTCAATCCCTGCAGGGGAGTCCCAACTTAGCCCATGACAAGCTCTCACGGTCAACGAAGGAATATACCTCCTTCCAAGACGTTCCGATCAGACTCGGTATCTCGGTAATTCAAGACAACTCCGACAATGGTAAAACAAGTCCAGCAACACCACCCGCTGTGCCGACAAATCCCGATAGGAGATGCACATATCTCGTTCTCAGGGCACACCGGATAAGCTAAGCGTACGGGAGCCAACGTAACCCAAGTTGCCGAGGGACGGCCCCGCACGATGCTCTAGGTTGGACCAACACTCAGAGGAGCACTGGCCCGGGGGGGTAAAATAAGATGACCCTTGAGTCCGCGAAACCCAAGGGAAAAAAGGCTAGGCGGCAAATGGTAAAACCAAGGTTGGGCATTGCTGGAGGAGTTTTATTCAAGGCAGACAGTCAAGGGGTTCCCATTATAACCCAACCGCGTAAGGAACGCAAAATCCGGGAACATAACACCAATATGAGGGAAACTAGGGCGGCAAGAGTGGAACAAAACACTAGGCGAGAGGCCGAGCCTTCCACCCTTTACCAAGTATATAGATGCATTAAGATAACATGGCAATATAATGATATCCCAACAAGTAAATAAATGATGTTCCAACAAGGAACGACCTCCAATCTTCACCTGCAACTAGCAACGCTATAAGAGGGGCTGAGCAAAGCGGTAACATAGCCAATCAATGGTTTGCTAGGACATGGAGGGTTAAAGTTTCAACATGGCAATTGGGAGGCTGACAAGCAAAAGGTAGGCATCGTAGCATTGGCATAGAAAAGAGCGAGCAAACTAGCATAGCAAAGATAGTAGTGATATCGAGGGTATGATCATCTTGCCTGCACAGTTGTCAGAGTTGACTGGATCCTCACAAGCAAACTCAACGGGCTCCTCAGTAGCGAACTCGTCTCCCGACTCTACCCAACAAGACAAACAAGCAACAAGGATATAATCAACCACGTGCAAGACCAAGCAATAAGATGAAATGATGATATGCTATGCGGGATGCGATGCGAAATGCAAAAAGCAAGATATGACAGGAAATGCATGAACCTGGTCTCCACTTGGAATTCCAAGGGTGCCACTGGAAAGATGGGATGAAATCGCTTGAAAACGATATAAAGAACGTCGGAATCGGAGTTACGGTTTGGAAATGGCAAGCGTTTTAAGAATGACACCGGTCTGCGATTTACAGCAAGTAGGCACCTAAATGCAATGAGATGAACATGCTACAGCCACCAAACATGACAACAAAATACATGGCAGGGATGCACACAAGATGCTTAACAAAAGACTAGCACTGAGCCACGGCCAATTCATCCATTATGAGGTTCAAACAAGCATGGCAAAAATGCAACTGCAAAACAGATTCCAGACTTAGTGAAATTAACACTTGTCTGAAATTTCAGATCACGAAGCCCTCTTCGGAGCAGCAAAACAATATGATACATGACCTGATTAAGACAAGTAAGAACATGGCATGGAGCTACTCAACAAGCTTAACAAAAGACCCAAAGTGACCTGGGGCCAAAAGGGTTCACAAAATATATAAACGAGCACACGAACATAGCTAAAACACAATCAGTTTCCAGACTTAGTGAAAACTAAGACATGCTGAAATATAACTCACGAAGGCATGTAAACGAGCTCGATGCACTCACTACGGTGCAAGTCATGACAAGGCAAGCATACATCCATAAAGAAGGCACAAAATGCTAGCTAGACATGGCAAGAACAATGGCATGGCAAGCACGGATCAACTACAATAACATCGGCAAAATCGCAAACAAGTTGACGATCTGCCCAGATTCACAATAAACCAAAAGTAGAGCTCGATTGAATCAAGCTAGGGTGCTCCATAATTGCAAACAAAGACATGGATGGATAGAGCATAACATGATTAACAAAACTCCTTTACTGATCATCCTCAAAAGAGGCACGGATCACTAGGAAACAAGCTGAACACATGGCATCATGAACTAAATATCCCAGACTTAGTGAAAACAACTAAGTCCCTGAAAACAGATTTACCGGGTGCCTCACTTTGCAAGCTTGCACAAGTCACCACACACATCCTAAAAATGCATGGGTTGCGCCTCTGGAAAGAAGACAAAATCCTTAACAAAATATATGAAGGACTCACAGGCATATCATGCACACAATAATCATGGCAAAAATGACAAAAGTCTAAGATGAACTAGCAGATCTGACAATTAACTCACGAAGCCTCCTTCTAACAGCATTTTGGGCATCAAGATGAGCTCAAATGAATATGATGCAATGAAATGAAATGATGTACTCATCGGGGCGAACATTTTGATATATTATATGCCCAAAACAGAGCTACGGATGCGGAGATATCACTGGTCAAAGTTAGCACAAAAATTAGGGTTCGGGAGCGAAAGTCAACCGAGATATTTCGGATCTGAGATCCAGATCGGGCACGGGAACCGACGCATGTCGGAGTTGGACTTGAAGCTCGTCGGAGTTGAGGTCGAGGTCGCCGGAGACGCGGGATCCGGCCGGTCAGTGTAGAGGACGACGGGGCGGCGGTCGTGGCGCGCTTCCCGAGGTCGTCGGCGGCGGCGTGGGGCCGGCTTGGACGGGGGCGCGTGCCGGTGGATGGAGAGGCAGCGCGGCGGCGGCGGCTGCTCCGGCCACCGG
>NC_041388.1:330253512-330345254 GCF_002162155.2 Triticum dicoccoides
TCGGCGGCGGCGGGTGTGGCCGGTGCCACGTGTCGCGATGCGGGTGGCTGCGGGGCAGCGGCGGACGTGTCCGGCTAGGCTCCGGACACGTCCGTCGGCGCGGATCTGTTTTTTTTTAGGTTAGGACGGGGAGAGATCCGAGATCCGAAAACGGGGGAGCTATTTATAGGCATAAGTGGAGCTAGGAGAGTCCAAATGAGGTGCGGTTTTCGGCCACGCGATCATGATCGAACACTCTAGGACATGGAGCAGAGTTTGGTGGGTTTTGGGCCAAATTGGAGGGGTGTTGGGCTGCAACACACACGAGGCCTTTTCGGTCCCTCGGTTAACCGTTGGAGTATCAAACGAAGTCCAAATGATACGAAACTTGACAGGCGGTCTACCGGTAGTAAACCAAGGCCGCTTGGCAAGTCTCGGTCCAATCCGGAAATGTTTATTCCCCAAACACGAAAGAAATCTAGAAATGACCACCGGAGGAGAACGAAGCGCCGGAATGCAAAACGGACAACGGGGAAAAAGGTCGGATGCATGAGATGAACACGTATGCAAATGCAATGCACATGATGACATGATATGAGATGCATGAAAAAGAAAACAACACATGGAGACAAAGACCCGAACCCGAGAAATAAATATAACTTAACGCCGGAAACGGCAAGAGTTGGAGTGCAAATAGGGAAAGTTACATCCGGGGTGTTACACGTAACTCCCCGGTACTCCCGAAAAATACCCGAATCACTTGGAACCTTTCCGATGTCCGAATATAGTCGTCCAATATATCGATCTTTACATCTCGAGCATTTAGAGACTCCTCGTCATGTCCCCGATCTCATCCAGGACTCCGAACTACCTTCGGTACATCAAAACACATAAACTCATAATATAACCGTCATCGAACTTTAAGTGTGCGGACCCTACGGGTTCGAGAACTATGTAGACATGACCGAGACACGTCTCCGGTCAATAACCAATAGCGGAACCTGGATGCTCATATTGGCTCCTACATATTCTACGAAGATCTTTATCGGTCAAACCGCATAACAACATACGTTGTTCCCTTTGTCATCGGTATGTTACTTGCCCGAGATTCGATCATCAGTATCTCAATACATAGTTCAATCTCGTTACCGGCAAGTCTCTTTACTCGTTCCGTAATACATCATCCCACAACTAACTCATTAGTTGCAATGCTTGCAAGGCTTATAGTGATGTGCATTACCGAGTGGGCCCAGAGACACCTCTCTGACAATCGGAGTGACAAATCCTAATCTCGAAATATGCCAACCCAACAAGTACCTTTGGAGACACCTGTAGAGCACCTTTATAATCATCCAGTTATGTTGTGACGTTTGGTGGCACACAAAGTGTTCCTCCGGTAAACGAGAGTTGCATAATCTCATAGTCATAGGAACATGTATAAGTCATGAAGAAAGCAATAGCAACAAACTAAACGATCAAGTGCTAAGCTAACGGAATGGGTCAAGTCAATCACATCATTCTCCTAATGATGTGATCCCGTTAATCAAATGACAACTCATGTCTATGGTTAGGAAACATAACCATCTTTGATCAACGAGCTAGTCAAGTAGAGGCATACTAGTGACACTCTGTTTGTCTATGTATTCACACATGTATTATGTTTCTGGTTAATACAATTCTAGCATGAATAATAAACATTTATCGTGATATAAGGAAATAAATAATAACTTTATTATTGCCTCTAGGGCATATTTCCTTCAGAATGCGCCACCACTGGAGCTTGGGAGGAGGGCTCCCACCCCACCTCGCCAAACCGCGAGAGCCGCCGAGATGGATCCCACACACTCATCACTGTCTCTGATCTGAACCAATCCGCGGCAAAACCACAAGATCGGCAATGCAGATCCGCCTTGGATAGGGACAACACCATGCCATGCCGCCGCGGGAAGCCCGAGCTTCGCCTGCCGCCCCGGGATCGAGCCACCGCCAATAGGCCAAGCCACCGGCCGCCGCGACCAAGGCCGCCATGACCCCGCGAGCCCATCGAACGGCTGGCGCCACCAGATCTTCCTCGCAGCCTAGCAGCTCCGCCGCCCCCGCCCAGCACCACACTGCCGCCTTGCACCGTTGCCTAAGACGCCATGCCGCCGCGACGCAGATCAGGGAAAAGCGGCCCCGGCGCCATGGGTGACCCGCCTCACCGATCTGGTGCGGGAGGGAAGAGAAGAGAGCCTCCGTCTCCGCCATCAGCCGCCTGGGGCTTCGCCCGGCGACCTCCTCTAGCGGCGGCGGAGGGGAGGGGGGGATGGAGGTGCCCGGCGGCGGGGGCTAGGGTTTCCACTCGAGCCGCCCTAGCGGGAGGGCGACGTGGGGTACTTCCCCTTCTATACATATTTCTCTTTGAACATTTGCATGACTGTGTATATTTAATATGTTACAAGTAACTACAAAATTCATCTTCAAAAAAATAGCTGAGAAAAGAATAAAAAATATGCACCTTAATCTCTTTTTAAGAATATAACTATACCATCGTTCCCCTAAAATAATAATAAAAATACCATCATTTCGAGGTGGACAAAGGAACTTGATCAGAAACATCTCAGCAGACTAGTCTGGATAAGCATGATTTTATTTACTAGCCTGGCTGCTTCCACGGCGACAATATACTTTTCTCCAGGGATAGTCTTCCAATGTTGCGCTACGGATAGGATGTTATTTAAATTCTAAATTGTCCTTTACTGATGGACATATACATGATAATATTGGATGGCCGGCTCCCACATTCGTGTCTGTGGACTGATCCCCTATTCATGTATAGGTGCCGGAGCAAATTTGCGAGGCAGCATTGGAGATGCCCTAAGCATGATTTTATTTACTAGTCTGGCTGCTTCCACGACAACAATATACTTTTTTTCACGGATGGTCTTCCAATGTTGCAGCGTAAGGATATACCAATGCCATCATTTTCTGGCTGAAAAAGTAACTCAATGAAAAAAAGGTCCGCAGACTAGTTTGTGGGTAAAAATGATTTTATTTATTACCTAGGTTGCTTCTTTGATAACAACATACAATAGTATACAAGGGCATAGTCTTCCGATGTTACAGCTCAAGGATAATAACAAATAGCATAGTTTCAATAGGCCAGACCGTGGATAAGAACGATTTTATTTATTGGCTGGGCTGCTTCCACGATAACAATATGTTGTCGTTTTTACGTCGACAATGAAGATTAGAAACAGTTTGTGAATAAAAATAACTTATTTATTGGCTGGGCTGCTTCCATGATAACAATATTAACATCATATTATTATTCTAGTTCCTCGGATTGACACTTGCGTAATCTGCAGGTTCATAGGGAATCAACCAGTCAGCCAGAAAGCCCTTCTTCCTCCTAGGCTCCCACCCCATGTCCTTGCACAGCTGGTCGTTGTGCCAGATACCGATAGAACCGACGCAAGATCGACGGAAGTAGTCGCCCAAGTAGCGTTTCATGTATGCGTCCCACTCCTTCACATTTTCCTCCATCGATCTTATGGCAGGCAAACTAAATCCCCCATCAAGGAAATGCGCCAGCCATTTGGACCGTATCTCCGAGGTGTGTAGATCTCCCATGCTCTCGGAGTAGCCAACGATTGCTAGCTGAGGAATCCTGGGGTGGACGCATAGCCTGTCACATTCCGTAAAAACTATGGTTAGTTAATTGTGCTGCATTGATATACATATCAACTAGTTCATTTGACTAAATTGAAAGGGAAATGGTTGAAAGGAACCTGTAGAGAGGGACCGCAGTAACTGGCGTGCCAACAACGATCTCTCTGAAGAGAGGTGAGGCAAACAGCTCTCTGAGCTTCTGATCCCCATTGTACCCGGTCGCAAAGATCACGACATCGCTCTTGATCGGTGCGGGCTCGCCTGTTACGATGACACCTTCTGTGCAGAAGCTAAATTCGTTTGCTTTCTTGAGGATAATGCTTCCCTGCTCCACCTTGTCGTAGAATTTGTCTGGCATTATTGCAATCAGCCATGAGCTGAGAGCTTGAAAGAAGCTGTGTTCCGGCACCATGCCATGCTTCCTCATGGGCACCGCCCACATGTAGTAGCTCTCCACAAACTTTGAGAGTATCCATCTCTGATCAAGTTAAATTAATGTATGAAAAGGAGCCATTGGTAGCTATTTTATACTTCCTCCGTCCCAAAATAAGTGACTCAACTTTGTAACTTACAAAGCCAAGTCACTTATTTTGAGATGGGAGAGGAGTATATAAAAGAAATACAGTGGCCATTATATACATACCAGGGGTGACAAGAAGGTAGCCAGCAGGCTAAGGAGCAGCCCCTCTCCTGGCTTGTGAACTAGTAGTTCGGACAAGCGATTGAAGCACAAGAAAGGAACCGGGACACCCCAAGCATATAAGTCAGGGATGATCCATCTCTTTGTCCGAACAATCATTGTACAAGGATGTGTCGGACCATTCACATTTGCGCACTCTGTGGCGATGTCGAGAGCAGACTTTTGATAGCCGACGACGGTGACGAGCTTGCCTTTGATGAGCTCAGTGGCTTTTGCATCATCCATGTTGGAGTAATCCATGGAGTGGATCACCGTGCCATTAAAGGCCTCTGGCCCTTTCTCCGGTGGGAAAGTTGGAATGTTGGGGATGCCGCTGTACCGTCCAACGCATAGCACCACGAAGTCGGCCACGTGTGTCTAGATATGCAAGGAAAGATCAACGCTTAGGCAAACCATTGAGTCTAACCAGTGTTTCAGAAAATGATCTAATTTATTATGGAAAGCATATATGCATGTTTAGAGTATCTCCAATGATTAAGTATCCGTAAAGAATATCTAGTTTAAAGGGAGTTGGGCAAAAATAATGCTCCAACAAATCGAGATCTCATATAATCTGCCCAACTCTCTGTACATTTAGTAGAAGTTGACGTGTAGCACTTCCGACATGCCCACTGTGCCGCCGCTGACCATCGCCATCTGCTGTCCGCCGACCCAAATTGCTTTTTTGGCCGCAGAACTAGGGTATGGTGCTTGATGAGGCTTGGAAGAACATGCCGTTTCGCTCAAGCCAGAGCATCCAGATGACAAGAAGCATTGAGTGTGCCAATTCCAAGCTCTGGGCAGCAGGTCGTCATTCCGCAAGCTCCAAGCAGTATGGCGCTTGTTGCCCTGGACCGCATGTCCGAGCGGCCACCATTTATTTACCTTTGGGTTTGCTATGTTTCATAGTATGACGAGAATGTGATACGTTATTATTCTTATATGTATATTCTAATTTAATTTTAGACCCGCTTGGGTACCCACTCACAAAACGTATAAAGGATAATATGAACTTTTGACAATTATACTTACTTTTATATGTACGATGGATCACCTGTGACGAGAATGTGATACACTATTATTCTTATATGTATATTCTAATTTGATTTTAGTTTTGATGATTTCATTTCATTAGTACGAATTTCCACGGCAACTGGGTGTTATCTATAGCTTTCTAAAATCACGGTCACTATTGGTCTATCCGTTGACTTTGCATCTGATTGCTTTGTTTCGGCTTTGCTTCTGACTACAACGTGGATGGCACAAGGAACCCAACATAAGCCACAGTGACACGCCAACGATCGACAATGTCTCGTCTTGGAGGTGAGGTGAGGTACTACGAAATTTGAACTTAGATAGTGATCTTGCTCAAACCTCGACGTCGTCTCCGTGCTGCACGGTGATCCGCCACTCGCCCCGACCGCTGCCGAACGCCTCGCCGTTGCCGGCCCACTGCTCCCACGCCATCATCTCCTCCTCGTCGGCGGCGCCGGAGTACTCCAGAGCGGTGACCCGACTGCCGTACCTGACGCACTCTAGCACGCCGAAGTGGCGCGCGTAGGAGCACAAGTACTCCATGACCTGGTCGTGGCTCGGGTACAATTCCGGCACCTCCGGCGGCCACGGGAAGTCCGTGAACTCGTACTGTGACCGTGGGGTCTGCAGGCGCGTCGAGGCGAGCGTGTGCGCCCACACGCCGCCGACGGCGTCCGCCTCGGCCTCGAACACGACGGGCCGGAAGCCGCGCTCAAGCACGTGCTTGCATGCCGTGAGGCCGCTCATGCCGGCGCCGACGATGGCCACCCTTTGCTTCTCCATGGGACGTCTTGTTTTGTTGCTTGCAGAGATGTGAAACACGCTTCGCTAGTGTGCTATGCTATGACCATCTTGGCATTTGTTTCTGAGAGTCGTGGAGAACTAATATAGGCTAAGCCTGTGGCTGATCCTGGCCTTTTCTGTTGTGTCGAGGGATCGATCGGAACCCAAGTGCCATCAGCCGGTCACGTCCGACGCTGCGCTAGAACCTAACGGAACTGCGAATGCACACAGATTAAGCATTCTTCTAAGTTGTTTACTCGACGAAGAGTCTATGGGGCGATGCCAGGTGCCGTGCCCACGTGACGACGAGAAAATCGAATATTTGTCACTTTAAACATACGGCTTAGCAAAAATGCCGCCCAGCTTATGGGCACCTCGATTACCATGCCATTTCCCCTCTTTTATTGTTTTTTCTTTTGTTTTTTCATTTACATGCATCTGAATGGACCAGACTGCCCCTGGATGTATACACGTATCTCATCGAATCGTGCCAGTTGCCTCGGTACCTAGAAAAGAAGAAAGAACAGCGCACGCGGGTGCTGATTGGCGATTGCGTACACGCCGCCGCCAACACCGATCGCCTGGACGTCAACCCCTCGATCACCTGGACTCCGCCGAGCTGCTGATTCCCTTGACGTCGCGGCCGTTGATGGCCTGGACACTGCCGTCGCACGCGTGGAAACCCCCGCTGCCGCTCGCGTGGACACTACGCAATAATCTCTACTTCTAATGTTTCCGTTCGTTCCTTTCCTCCTCGATCAATGGATTTTCTCTCCTTCGATCGGTGATTTTCTCCCCTTTACCTTATGATTGCCTTTGTCCACAGGTTTTTTCTCCTTCACTTTCCTATAATATATATTCATATATTTTTATACTTCTAATGTCTCAGTAAGTAGGTCGTTAGCTCATTTCGTTCGTTTCTTCCCTCCTTGATAAGGGCTATTCTGTTACTCCCTCCATTCCACAATGTAGTGCTTCTTCTATCCCCGTGCTTCAACTTTGACCGTAAATTTAACTAACAAGACCGATTGCGCCGGGAGCAAAAATTATATCAGTGAATTCGTATTTGAAAGAAGTTTTTAATTATGTAACTTTTTCTCCCGCCGCAATCGGTCTTGTTCGTTAAATTTGTGGTCAAAGTTCGACCTCGGGAAACGCGGGCGCACTATATTTTGGAATGAAGGGAGTACTAGTAACAGAATAATATTCTGTTACCCCTCGGCCCTATAAGGGCGCGACGTGTCTACACCGTAGAAACTCTCCGACCCACCCCCAGCCTAACCCACCTCCTTCCGCCGGAGGCAGCCGCCGTGGGCGAGCGAGCGACGCGTCAGCCGGAGCGAGGGAGCCAGCGGCGCCGTTACTGGCTGATGAAGGATCCACCGCCGCCATCCCCTTCCTCGTTGGCAAAGCAACGACGAGGCCGTGATCCCCGCCTCATGCCTCCCTCCCTCGCCGGGGCTCCTTCGTCGGGGCTGTGATCCTCGCCTCCCGCCTCCCCCCTCGCCGGAGCTCCTTCGACATGGCCGTGATCCCCGCCTCCCGCCTCCCCCTCGCGGAGCTCCTTCGACGGGTCCGTGATCTCCGCCACCAGCCCCCCTCTCGCCGGAGCTCGTTCGACGGATACCTGATCTCCGCCACTAGCCGCTGCCTCCCCGGACCTCGTCGCTGGAGCTCCACCACAAGCAGGAGCGTCGTCGTCTCCCCAAGCTCCTTGCCTGCATCAATGGCGCCGCCTTCCAAGATTATGCTAGTACGCCGCCAATGAGAGGAAGAAGAAGACGTCAGATCCAAGAACATGCCACTGCAGGTGATGTCTGCTTCCCACACTAATTTTCCTCAAAATTGAATCTACCTGATTGCTACTGAAGCACAAACGATCAGTTCAAAAAATGTTTTCAGAACTGGGTTTGCCTGAAGAAAAATACCATATTTGTGCCAGTTCATCAGTTCTGCTATGCAAAAGATTCGATTTAAAAATTGCACACACTATGCTCTGCCTACATGTTACACTATTAGGTTCATCAGTACTACATGTGTGCTGCATCACTGAGACATGTTCCTATGATGCAGAAGCTGATAGTACATTGCAAATGCTTGCATCAGTTCATGACACTCCTGCCACTTGATGCACAATTTATATGTCGAGGTTACTGCCAGTACATCTAATATGCTAGCTTCAGTTCCAGTCAAAAAACATAAACTTATGCATCAGTCCAAGTAGCTACCACGGTTTATATAAGGTTCAACTACCACTGCAAGTTGTATGTTGTTATTTCTAATAGTACATGTCATGTAGTTGCGTTAGTTCAAACGAGTAAAAGACTATTGTTGAAAACAATACACTTGTTACAAAGTAAGTTCAATGATACAGAAACTAGGAGTACTTCAAATGTAGATGCATAAGTTCTAGATGAAAAAAAGAGAAGACATGTGCATCAGTTATATATATATATATACTGTTCCGAAGTTCAATGTTTAGTTTACAAGCAATGCACCAAATGTTTATGCATCAGTTATAGGAAAAAAGATGCATCAGTGCTAAAAACAGTACATCAGTACATCAGTGCTGAACATGTCCATTCGTCAGTTCGACTGAAACTACATCAGATACAAAATAGACAACAAAGCTTAATAACGCCCAGCGATGCAAGTTCAACTTGCACGTTACCTTCAATGCATGACATGTTACCCATATCATGTATACGAGAAAAATTACAGAAAAGATTAATCCCAAAATGGTTGAATGTCATTACAAAAACATGCAAGGCGGCACCCGCAGGGAGGGTTTGATGAGCCAAGCAGATATGAGGCACCGCCTAGTTGGGTAACACCAGAAATAGCACATGGATACTTCAAGAATACATGCAGATTTCAAGCTACGCCAGAATCATCAGAAGCATGGACTGGTTCTTCTATGCAGCAAACACCAATATATGGGAATACAAGCTTTGTCACTGCTGGGGTGCAACAAGGTCAACAATGTCCCCAACAACAAATATTTTCCTTCCCTAGCGCATGCAGAAAGGCAAGGACACACAAGCTTCCACCAGTCGCTCCATCAACATCAATCATCCGTGCTGCAAAAGCGGTTGCGACAGGAAGACCAGGCCAAAGAGACAAGAATGTTCGCCACTCTAGCAGGGTGCAAAGTAGAAGATATGAGCCATATAGACAGGAGCAACCTCCGAACGAATCTGAGGGAAGACGATCGTACAATGAGAGACAGAGAGCTTCATCAACATTGCTCCCTCCAAGAGATGCATTGCTGCATGTGCCGAGGGTGACACCACCCGCGCCCATACACCAGGGTGAACAGCAAACACCGGATACAGCGCAGAGCTATACACATGTAAGTATCCATTCAGAAAAAACATACAAGCATAGTCCATACCCTAGTACTGTGGCCACCTCATCTAACATTTTCATCATTGTGTTTTTGTTTGCTCGCTGTTGTGTGCAGCCACCTAACATTGAAGCTTACGTTCTGCCAAGGCTAGAGATGCGCTTTGAAACTTTCAAAGAAGCAAAGAACTTCTACAACGTCTATGCAAAGCACACAGATTTTGCTGTCACAGAAGGCTCCAAGGTTAACACCAGAGTCTACCTTTATTGCACGTGCTATGGAGTTTATGAATCGAAGGTGCCAGAAGCAAATAGACAGCGGAACAAGACCACAACCAGGACTAATTGCGGGGCTAAAATGAGGCTGAAGAGGGAAAAGGATGGAACACTTGTCATAAAAGAGATATGTTGGGAACACAACCACAGGCTACAGCTCTCTCCCCAAATGGTTGTCTTCTTGCACTCCCACAAAAACTTTGACAAAACAATCTTGGAGTACATCAAATACCTGCAGTTCAAAGGCATTGAACACGCGCAAATCATGAGCATACTGGGCGGCGATTCCCTCGGTAGCTACTTCCTCGAAATGAATGCCAAAGACCTGATTAACATGTAAGTACAAACTTGTTCTCCTCCCAGAAACCCCCTCCATCTTTTTTCCTCTGTCAGTACAAACATATTATGCAACGCATGACCTGATGCCAGTTCAACATGCATTTTTGAATGACTGTTCACTTTTAATATGTAGCAAAGCAAAGAATTCAAGGATGGATGATGTGGACGATGTCCTAAAGACTGTCAACTTCTTTAGGGAGATGAAAGCGATAAACAAGGAATTCTTCTGTGACATACAACTTGATGAGTCCGACAGAGTGAAGAACATATTCTGGGCGAACGCAAGCTGTCGAGGGGCATATCAAGACTTTGGTGACTGCATAACGTTTGACACCACATATAAGACTAACAGTACCATATGCCACTTGGGGTGTTTGTGGGTACTAACAACCACTTACAACCTACATTCTTTGCTTTCGCTCCGATACGAGATGAGGATGCAGATTCATTCAGATGGCTGTTCAAAACATTTTTAAGGTGCATGAGAGGGAAGGCTCCTACATGCATCCTCACAGGTACAACCGCCATCCCCCCAAAAAGGAAAATAATACAGTAAAATTGTTGTGTCGGTTCTATTTGCATATATGCACTACCATCTGCTGACCAATCCACATCTCTTTTCTCATTACCAGACCAGTGCCCGGCAATGGCTTTGGCGATCCCATATGCTTTCGGGGATAGAGTACACAAGCTATGCCGCTGGCACATTATGAAGAAGTACAAGGAACACCTCGCATACATGTACAACCTCCACGAACACTTTAAGAATCAATTCATAGCAATCCTCAACTGGCCCCTCATGCCAACTGAGTTTGAGGATGCCTGGAAAGCACTCATGGATAAGTACAACCTCCATGATGATGCCACGATGGTGGCAATGTGGAACGAGCGCGAGAAATGGATATCAGCTTACTTCAAAGAAATATTCTTTGCCAAAATGACGTCCACACAACGGAGTGAGAGCATGAACTATGTGCTCAAGAAGAACTTCGTAAGTGAGAGACAAAACCTGCATCGGTTTGTTAGCCAGGTAAACTACTCCTGCGTCAAAACCAGGAGGCAAACAGAGAACCACGAGATAATGGGTAACCGGGCATAGCTCTATCACCTATCGTAAGACAAAATAACGTGCTTACTAAAGTAAATCTTGAAGAAAATATGCCCTAGAGGCAATAATAAAGTTGTTATTTATATTTCCTTATATCATGATAAATGTTTATTATTCATGCTAGAATTGTATTAACTGAAAACTTAGTACATGTGTGGATACATAGACAAAATAGAGTGTCCCTACTATGCCTCTACTTGACTAGCTCATTAATCAAAGATGGTTAAGTTTCCTGACCATAGACACGTGTTGTCATTTGATGAACGGGATCACATCATTTGAGAATGATGTGATGGACAAGACCCATTCGTTAGCTTAGCATAAATGATCATTTAGTATTATTGCTATTGCTTTCATCATGACTTATACATGTTCCTCTGAATATGAGATTATGCAACTCCCGAATACCGGAGGAACACCTTGTGTGCTATCAAACGTCACAACGTAAGTGGGTGATTATAAAGATGCTCTACAGGTGTCTCCGATGGTGTTTGTTGAGTTGGCATAGATCGATATTAGGATTTGTCACTCCGTGTATCGGAGAGGTATCTCTGGGCCCTCTCGGTAATTGTCATCACTATAAGCCTTGCAAGCAATGTGACTAATGAGTTAGTTGCGGGATGATTCATTATAGAACGAGTAAAAAAACTTGTCGGTAACGGGATTGAACTAGGTATGATGATACCGATGATCGAATCTCAGGCAAGTAACATACCCATGACAAAGGGAACAACGTATGTTGTTATGCGGTTTGATCGATAAAGATCTTCGTAGAACATGTAGGAGCCAACATAAGCATCCAGGTTCTGCTATTGATTATTGACCGAAGATGTGTCTTGGTCATGTCTACATAGTTCTCGAACCCGTAGGGTCCACACGCTTTCGATGATGATTTGTATTATGAGTTATATGATTTGATGACCGAAGGTTGTTCGGAGTCCCGGATGAGATCACAGACATGACGAGGAGTCTCGAAATGGTCGAGACATAAAGATTGATATATTGGAAGGCTATATTCAGACATCAGAATGGTTCCGGAGAAGTTCTGGTATTTTTCGGAGTACCGGGAGGTTATGATGTCTACTACACAACCTTCTTCTTGTAGACGTTGTTGGGCCTCCAAGTGCAGAGGTTTGTAGGACAGTAGCAAATTTCCCTCAAGTGGATGACCTAAGGTTTATCAATCCGTAGGAGGCGTAGGATGAAGATGGTCTCTCTCAAGCAGCCCTACAACCAAATAACAAAGAGTCTCTTGTGTCCCCAACACACCCAATACAATGGTAAATTGTATTGGTGCACTAGTTCGGCGAAGAGATGGTGAAACAAGTGGTATATGGATAGTAGATAAAGGTATTTGTAATCTGAAATAATAAAAACAGCAAGGTAGCAAGTGATAAAAGTGAGCGTAAACGGTATTGCAATGATAGGAAATAAGGCCCAGGGTTCATACTTTCACTAGTGTAAGTTCCCTCAATAATAATATCATAATTGGATCACATAACTATCCCTCAACATGCAACAAAGAGTCACTCCAAAGTCACTAATAGTGGAGAACGAACGAAGAGATTATGGTAGGGTACGAAACCACCTCAAAGTCATTCTTTCCAATCAATCCGTTGGGCTATTCCTATAAGTGTCACAAACAGCCCTAGAGTTCGTACTAGAATAACACCTTAAGACACAAATCAACCAAAACCCTAATGTCACCTAGATACTCCAATGTCACCTCAAGTATCCGTGGGTATGATTATACGATATGCATGACACAATCTCAGATTCATCTATTCAACTAACACAAAGGACCTCAAAGAGTGCCCCAAAGTTTCTACCAGAGAATCACGACGAAAACGTGTGCCAACCCCTATGCATAGGTTCATGGGCGGAACCCGCAAGTTGATCACAAAAACATACATCAAGTGAATCACGTGGTATCCCATTTTCACCACAGATACGCACGGCAAGACATACATCAAGTGTTCTCAAATCTTTAAAGACTCAATCCGATAAGATTACTTCAAAGGGGAAACTCAATTCATTACAAGAGAGAAGAGGGGGAGGAGAAACATAAGATCCAACTATAATAGCAAAGCTCGTGATACATCAAGATCGTGCCAAATCAAGAACACGAGAGAGAGAGATCAAACACATAGCTACTGGTACATACCCTCAGCCCCGAGGGAGAACTACTCCCTCCTCGTCATGGAGAGCACCGGGATGATGAAGATGGCCACCGGAGAAGGATTCCCCCTCTGGCAGGGTGCCGGAACGGGTCTAGATTGGCTTTCGATGGCTACGGAGGCTTCTGGCGGCGGAACTCCCGATCTATTGTGCTCTCGGATGTTTTTAGGGTATATGGAGATATATAGGCGGAAGAAGTACATCAGGGGGGCCACGAGGGGCCCACGAGGGTGGAGGGCGCGCCCAGGGGGTGGGCGCGCCCCCTGCCTCGTGGCCTCCTCGTAGATCCACCGATGTGCACTCCAAGTCTTCTGGGCTTCTTTCCTTCCAAAAATGAGTTCCGTGAAGTTTCAGGTCAATAGGACTCTGTTTGATTTTCCTTTTCTTCGAAACCCTAAAACAAGGTAAAAACATAAACTGGCACTGGGCTCTGGGTTAATAGGTTAGTCCCAAAAATGATATAAAAGTGTATAATAAAGCCCATAAACATTCAAAACAGTAGATAATATAGCATGGAACAATCAAAAATTATAGATACGTTGGAGACGTATCAGCATCCCCAAGCTTAATTCCTACTCATCCTCGAGTAGGTAACTGATAAAAACAGAATTTTTGATGTGGATTGCTACTTGGCATAATTTCAATGTAATTCTTCTTAATTGTGGTATGAATATTCAGAACCGAAAGATCCAAGACAAAAGTTCATATTGACATAAAAATGATAATACTTCAAGCATACTAACTAAGCAATTATGTCTTCTCAAAATAACATGGTCAAAGAAAGTTCATCCCTACAAAATCATATAGTTTAGTCATGCTCCATTTTCATCACACAAGAATGCTCTCATCATGCACAACCCCGATGACAAGCCAAGCAATTGTTTCATACTTTAGTAATCTCAAACCTATAAACTTTCACGTAATACATGAGCGTGAGCCATGGATATAGCACTATGGGTGGAATAGAATAATGAGGGGGTTATGTGGAGAAGACAAAAAGGAGAAAGTCTCACATCAATGAGGCTAATCAATGGGCTATGGAGATGCCCATCAATTGATGTTAATGCAAGGAGTAGGGATTGCCATGCAACGGATGCACTAGAGCTATAAATGTATGAAAGCTCAACAAAAGAAACTAAGTGGATGTGCATCCAACTTGCTTGCTCACGAAGACCTAGGGCACTTGAGGAGGCCCATTGTTGGAATATACAAGCCAAGTTCTATAATGAAAATTTCCCACTAGTATATGAAAGTGACAAAACAAGAGACTCTCTATCATGAAGATCATGGTGCTACTTTGAAGCACAAGTGTGGCAAAGGATAGTAGCATTGTCCCTTCTGTTGGGTTTCGTAGTAATTTCAAAAAAATTCCTACGCACACGCAAGATCATGTGATGCATAGCAACGAGGGGAGAGTGTTGTCTACGTACCCAACGCAGACCGACTGCGGAAGCGATGACACGACGTACAGGAAGTAGTCGTACGTCTTCACGATCCAACCGATCAAGCACCAAAACTACAGCACCTCCGAGTTCGAGCACACGTTCAGCTCGATGACAATCCCCGGACTCCGATCCAGCAAAGTGTCAGGGAAGAGTTCCGTCAGCACGACGGCGTGGTGACGATCTTGATGAACTACAGCAGCAGAGCTTCGCCTAAACTCCGCTACAGTATTATCGAGGTATATGGTGGAAGGGGGCACCGCACACGGCTAAGGAATAGATCACGTGGATCAACTTGTTGTGTCTTTGGTGCTAGCCCTGCCCCTCTATTTATATGTTGAGCCCCGGGGTCGAAACTTGGAGCAAAAGCCTCCTCAAAGTCGGTTTTTCCCGAAAGGCAAGAGTCCCACTCGGACTCCAGGACCAAATGCCACAATCCTTGGCGTCTGGCCCAGACGCCATGGACCTCGGCGTCTGGCCCAGGGCCAGACGCCAGGGTCTCCGGCGTTTGGCCCCCTGGACTCCGCAAAACTCCTTTTGCACCGATCTAAAGCCTCATGGGCTTGACCCCTTGGCCTAACCATATCATCCAATATATGAATCTTTACGTCTCGACCATTTCGAGACTCCTCGTCATGTCCCCGATCTCATCCGGGACTCCGAACTCCTTCGGTTCATCAAAACATGTAAACTCATAATATAACTGTCATCGTAACCTTAAGCGTGCGGACCCTACGGGTTCGAGAACAATGTAGACATGACCGAGACACGTCTCCGGTCAATAACCAATAGCGGGACCTGGATGCCCATATTGGCTCCTACATATTCTACGAAGATCTTTATCGGTCAGACCGCATAACGACATACGTTGTTCCCTTTGTCATCGGTATGTTACTTGCCCGAGATTCGATCGTCGGTATCCAATACCTAGTTCAATCTCGTTACTGGCAAGTCTCTTTACTCGTTCTGTAATACATCATCTCACAACTAACATATTAGTTGCAGTGCTTGCAAGGCTTATGTGATGTGCATTACCGAGAGGGCCCAGAGATACCTCTCCGGCAATCGGAGTGACAAATCCTAATCTCGAAATACGCCAACCCAACATCTACTTTTGGAGACACCTGTAATGCTCCTTTATAATCACCCAGTTACGTTGTGACGTTTGGTAGCACCCAAGGTGTTCCTCCGGCAAACGGGAGTTGCATAATCTCATAGTTATAGGAACATGTATAAGTCATGAAGAAAGCAATAGCAACATACTAAACGATCAGGTGCTAAGCTAATGGAATGGGTCATGTCAATCAGATCATTCAACTAATGATGTGACCTCGTTACTCAAATAACAACTCTTTTGTCTATGGTTAGGAAACATAACCATCTTTGATTAACGAGCTAGTCAAGTAGAGGCATACTAGTGACACTCTGTTTGTCTATGTATTCACACATGTATTATGTTTCCGGTTAATACAATTCTAGCATGAATAATAAACATTTATCATGATATAAGGAAATAAATAATAACTTTATTATTGCCTCTAGGGCATATTTCCTTCAGTCTCCCACTTGCACTAGAGTCAATAATCTAGTTCACATCGCCATGTGATTTAACAGCAATAGTTCACATCACCATGTGATTAACACCCATAGTTCACATCGCTATGTGACCAACACCCAAAGGGTTTACTAGATTCGGTAATCTAGTTCACATCGCTATGTGATTAACACCCAAAGAGTACTAAGGTGTGATCATGTTTTGCTTGTGAGAGAATCTTAGTCAACGGGCCTGCCAAATTCAGATACGTATGTATTTTGCAAAATTCTATGTCTACAATGCTCTGCACGGAGCTACTCTAGCTAATTTCTCCCACTTTCAATATGTATCCAGATTGAGACTTAGAATCATCTGGATCAGTGTCAAAAACTTGCATCGACGTAACCGTTTACGACGAACCCTTTTGTCACGTCCATAATCGAGAAACATATCCTTATTTTACTAAGGATAATTCTGACCGTTGTCCAGTGATCTACTCCTAGATCACTATTGTACTCCCTTGCCAAATCAGTGCAGGGTATACAATAGATCTGGTATACAACATGACATACTTTATAGAACCTATGGCCAAGGCATAGGGAATGACTCTCATTCTCTTTCTATCTTCTGCCGTGGTCGGGCTTTGAGTCTTACTCAACTTCACACCTTGTAATACAGGCAAGAACTCTTTCTTTGACCGCTCCATTTTGAACTACTTCAAAATATTGTCAAGGTATGTGCTTTGTGAAAGTCCAATTAAGCGTCTTGATCTATCTCTATAGATCTTAATGCCTAATATGTAAGCAGCTTCACCGAGGTCTTTCATTGAAAAACTTTTATTCAAGTATCCCTTTATGCTATCCAGAAATTCTATATCATTTCCAATCAGCAATATGTCATCCACATATAATATCAGAAATGCTACAGAGCTCCCACTCACTTTCTTGTAAATACAGGCTTCTCCGAAAGTCTGTATAAAACCAAATGCTTTGATCAACTCATCAAAGCGTATATTCCAACTCCGAGATGCTTGCACCAGTCCATAGATGGATCGCTGGAGCTTGCACATTTTGTTAGCACCTTTCGGATTTGACAAAACCTTCTAGTTGCATCGTATACAACTCTTCTTTATTAAATCCATTAAGGAATTTAGTTTTGTTTATCCATTTGCCAGATTTCATAAAATGCGGCAATTGCTAACATGATTCGGACAGACTTTAAGCATAGATACGAGTGAGAATCTCTCATCGTAGTCAACACCTTGAACTTGTCGAAAACCTTTTTGCGACAATTTTAGCTTTGTAGATAGTAACACTACTATCAGCGTCTGTCTTCCTCTTGAAGATCCATTTATTTTCTATGGCTTGCCGATCATCGGGCAAATCCATCAAAGTCCATACTTTTGTTCTCATACATGGATCATATCTCAGATTTCATGGCCTCAAACCATTTTGCGGAATCTGGGCTCATCATCGCTTCCTCATAGTTCGCAAGTTCGTCATGGTCTAGTAACATGCCTTCCAGAACAGGATTACCGTACCACTCTGGTGCGGATCTCACTCTGGTTTACCTACGAGATTCGGTAGTAACTTGATTTGAAGTTTCATGATCATCATCATTAGCTTCCTCACTAACTGGTGTAGGAGTCACAGGAACAAATTTCTGTGATGATCTACTTTCCAATAAAGGAGAAGGTACAATTACCTTATCAAGTTTTCTACTTTCCTCCCACTCACTTCTTTCGAGAGAAACTCCTTCTCTAGAAAGGATCCATTCTCAGCAACGAATTTGCCTTCGGATCTGTGATAGAAGGTGTACCCAACATTTTTCTTTTGGGTATCATATGAGGACGCACTTCTCCGATTTGGGTTTGAGCTTATCAGGTTGAAACTTTTTCACATAAGCATTGCAACCTCAAACTTTAAGAAACGACAACTTTGGTTTCTTGCCAAACCACAGTTCATAAGGCGTCGTCTCAACGGATTTTGATGGTGCCCTATTTAACGTGAATGCAGCTATCTCTAATGCATAACCCCGAAACGATAGTGGTAGATCGGTAAGATACATCATGGATTGCACTATATCCAATAAAGTACGGTTATGACGTTCGGACACACCATTACATTGTGGTGTTCCAGGTGGCATGAGTAGTGAAACTATTTCACATTGTTTTTAACTGAAGGCCAAACTCGTAACTCAAATACTCTTCTCTACGATCAGATCGTAGAAACTTTATTTTCTTGTTATGATGATTTTTCACTTCACTCTGAAATTCTTTGAACTTTTCAAATGTTTCAGACTTATGTTTCATCAAGTAGATATACTCATATCTACTCAAATCATTTGTGAAGATCAAAAAATAATGATATTTGTCGCGAGCCTCAATATTCATCGGACCACATACATCAGTATGTATGATTTCCAACAAATCTGTTGCTCGCTCCATTGTTCCGAAGAACAGAGTCTTAGTCATCTTGCCCATGAGGCATGGTTCGCAAGCATCAACTGATTCATAATCAAGTGATTCCAAAAGCCCATCAGCATGGAGTTTCTTCATGCGCTTTACACCAAAATGACCTAAACGGCAGTGCTACAAATAAGTTGCACTATCATTATTAACTTTGCATCTTTTGGTTTCAATATTATGATTATGTGTATCACTATGATCGAGATCCAACAAACTATTTTCATTGGGTGTATAACCATATAAGGTTTTATTCATATAAACAGAACAACAATTTATTCTCTTACTTAAATGAATAACCGTATTACAATAAACATGATCAAATCATATTCATGCTCAACGCAAACACCAAATAACACTTATTTAGGTTCAACACTAATCTCGAAATTATAGGGAGTGTGCGATGATGATCATATCAATCTTGGAACCACTTCCAACACACATCGTCACTTCACCCTTAACTAGTCTCTGTTTATTCTGCAACTCCCGTTTCGAGTTACTAATCTTAGCAACTGAACTAGTATCAAATACTGAGGGTTTGCTATAAACACTAGTAAAGTACACATCAATAACATGTATATCAAATATACTTATGTTCACTTTGCCATCCTTCTTATCCACCAATCACTTGGGGTAGTTCCGCTTCCAGTGACCAGTCCCTTTGCAGTAGAAGCACTTAGTCTCAGGCTTAGGACCAGACTTGGGCTTCTTCACTTGAGCAGCAACTTGCTTGCTGTTCTTCTTGAAGTTCCCCTTCTTCCCTCTGCCCTTTGAAACCAGTGGTCTTGTCTACCATCAACACTTGATGTTTTTTCTCGATTTCTACCTTCGTCAATTTCCGCATTACGAAGAGCTTGGGAATTGTTTCCGTTATCCCTTGCATATCATAGTTCATCACGAAGTTCTACTAACTTGGTGATGGTGACTAGAGAATTCTGTCAATCACTATCTTATCTGGAAGATTAACTCCCACTTGATTCAAGCGATTGTTGTACTCAGACAATCTGGGCACATGCTCACTAGTTGAGCGATTCTCCTCCATCTTTTAGCTATAGAACTTGTTGGAGACTACATATCTCTCAACTCGGGTATTTGCTTGAAATATTAACTTCAACTCCTGGAACATCTCATATGCTCCATGACGTTCAAAACGTCTTTGAAGTCCCGATTCTAAGCCATTAAGCATGGTGCACTAAACTATCAAGTAGTCATCATATTGAGCTAGCCAAACGTTCATAACGTCTGCATCTGCTCCTGCAATAGGTCCGTCACCTAGCGGTGCATCAAGGACATAATTCTTCTGTGCAGCAATGAGGATAAACCTCAGATCACGGATCCAATCCGCATCATTGCTACTAACATCTTTCAACACAATTTTCTCTAGGAACATATCAAAATAAACACAGGGAAGCAACAACGCGAGCTATTGATCTACAACATAATTTGCAAAATACTACCAGGACTAAGTTCATGATAAATTTAAGTTCAATTAATCATATTATTTAAGAACTCCCACTTAGATAGACATCCCTCTAATCCTCTAAGTGATTACGTGATCCAAATCAACTAAACCATGACCGATCATCACGTGAGATGGAGTAGTTTTCAATGGTGAACATCGTTATGTTGATCATATCTACTATATGATTCACGCTCGACCTTTCGGTCTCCGTGTTCCGAGGCCATATCTGTATATGCTAGGCTCGTCAAGTTTAACCTGAGTATTCTGCGTGTGCAAAACTGGCTTGCACCCGTTGTAGATGGACGTAGAGCTTATCACACCCGATCATCACGTGGTGTCTGGGCACGATGAACTTTGGCAACGGTGCATACTCAAGGAGAACACTTCTTGATAATTTAGTGAGAGATCATCTTATAATGCTACCGTCAATCAAAGCAAGATAAGATGCATAAAAAGATAAACATCACATGCAATCAATATAAGTGATATGATATGGTCATCATCATCTTGTGCTTGTGATCTCCATCTCCGAAGCACCGTCATGATCACCATCGTCACCGGCGCGACACCTTGATCTCCATCGTAGCATCGTTGTCGTCTCGCCAATCTTATGCTTCCATGACTATCACTACCGTTTAGTAATAAAGTAAAGCATTACATCGCGATTGCATTGCATACAATAAAGCGACAACCATATGGCTCCTGCCAGCTGCCGATAATTCGGTTACAAAACATGATCATCTCATACAATAAAATTCAGCATCATGCCTTGACCATATCACATCACAACATGCCCTGCAAAAACAAGTTAGACGTCCTCTACTTTGTTGTTGCATGTTTTACGTGGCTGCTACGGGCTTAAGTAAGAACCAATCTCACCTACGCATCAAAACCACAACGATAGTTTGTCAAATAGACTCCATTTTAACCTTCTCAAGGACCGGGCGTAGCCATACTCGGTTCAACTAAAGTTGGAGAGACAGTCGCCCGCAAGCCATCTATGTGCAAAGCACGTCGAGGGAACCGGTCTCGCGTAAGCGTGCGCGTAAGGTTGGTCCGGGTCGTCTCGTCCAACAATACCGCCGAACCAAAGTATGACATGCTGGTAGGTAGTATGACTTGTATCGTCCACAACTCACTTGTGTTCTACTCGTGCATATAACATCAACATAAATAACCTAGGCTCGGATGCCACTGTTGGGTTTCGTAGTAATTTCAAAAAAATTCCTATGCACACGCAAGATCATGTGATGCATAGCAACGAGGGGAGAGTGTTGTCTACGTACCCAACGCAGACCGACTGCGGAAGCGATGACACGACATAGAGGAAGTAGTCGTACGTCTTCACGATCCAACCGATCAAGCACCGAAACTACGGCACCTCCGAGTTCGAGCACACGTTCAGCTCGATGACAACCCCCGGACTCCGATCCAGCAAAGTGTCGGGGAAGAGTTCCGTCAGCACGACGGCGTGGTGACGATCTTGATGAACTACAGCAGCAGAGCTTCGCCTAAACTCCGCTACAGTATTATCGAGGTATATGGTGGAAGGGGGCACCGCACACGGCTAAGGAATAGATCACGTGGATCAACTTGTTGTGTCTTTGGTGCTAGCCCTGCCCCTCTATTTATATGTTGAGCCCCGGGGTCGAAACTTGGAGCAAAAGCCTCCTCAAAGTCGGTTTTTCCCGAAAGGCAAGAGTCCCACTCGGACTCCAGGACCAAACGCCACAATCCTTGGCGTCTGGCCCAGACGCCATGGACCTCGGCGTCTGGCCCAGGGCCAGACGCCAGGGTCTCCGGCGTTTGGCCCCCTGGACTCCGCAAAACTCCTTTTGCACCGATCTAAAGCCTCATGGGCTTGACCCCTTGGCCTAACCATATCATCCAATATATGAATCTTTACGTCTCGACCATTTCGAGACTCCTCGTCATGTCCCTGATCTCATCCGGGACTCCGAACTCCTTCGGTTCATCAAAACATGTAAACTCATAATATAACTGTCATCGTAACCTTAAGCGTGCGGACCCTACGGGTTCGAGAACAATGTAGACATGACCGAGACACGTCTCCGGTCAATAACCAATAGCGGGACCTGGATGCCCATATTGGCTCCTACATATTCTACGAAGATCTTTATCGGTCAGACCGCATAACGACATACGTTGTTCCCTTTGTCATCGGTATGTTACTTGCCCGAGATTCGATCGTCGGTATCCAATACCTAGTTCAATCTCGTTACTGGCAAGTATCTTTACTCGTTCCGTAATACATCATCTCACAACTAACATAATAGTTGCAGTGCTTGCAAGGCTTATGTGATGTGCATTACCGAGAGGGCCCAGAGATACCTCTCCGGCAATCGGAGTGACAAATCCTAATCTTGAAATACGCCAACCCAACATCTACTTTTGGAGACACCTGTAATGCTCCTTTATAATCACCCAGTTACGTTGTGACGTTTGGTAGCACCCAAGGTGTTCCTCCGGCAAACGGGAGTTGCATAATCTCATAGTTATAGGAACATGTATAAGTCATGAAGAAAGCAATAGCAACATACTAAACGATCAGGTGCTAAGCTAATGGAATGGGTCATGTCAATCAGATCATTCAACTAATGATGTGACCTCGTTACTCAAATAACAACTCTTTTGTCTATGGTTAGGAAACATAACCATCTTTGATTAACGAGCTAGTCAAGTAGAGGCATACTAGTGACACTCTGTTTGTCTATGTATTCACACATGTATTATGTTTCCGGTTAATACAATTCTAGCATGAATAATAAACATTTATCATGATATAAGGAAATAAATAATAACTTTATTATTGCCTCTAGGGCATATTTCCTTCACCTTCTCTCTTTTTCTCTCATTTTTTTATTTGGCCTTTCTTATGGCCTTTCTCTTTTTTTGGGCCTTCTCTCTTTTTTTATGGCCTTTCTCTTTTTTTATTCCTCACGTGGGACAATGCTCTAGAAAATGATGATCATCACACTTCTATTTATTTACAACTCAATGATTACAACTCAATACTAGAACAAGGTATGACTCTATATGAATGCCTCCGGCGGTGTACCGGGATTGCGATGAATCAAGAGCGACATGTATGAAAAATTAGGAATGGTGGATTTGCCACAAATACGATGACAACTACATGATCATGCAAAGCAATATGACAATGATGACGCGTGTCATAATAAACGGAATGGTGGAAAGTTGCATGGCAATATATCTCGGAATGGCTATGGAAATGCCATAATAGGTAGGTATGGTGGCTGTTTTGAGGAAGATATAAGGAGGTTTATGTGTGACAGAGCGTATCATATCACGGGGTTTGGATGCACCGGCGAAGTTTGCCCCAACTCTCAAGGTGAGAAATGGCAATGCACGGTACCGAAGAGGCTAGGAAGGATGGAAGGGTGAGAGTGCGTATAATCCATGGACTCAACATTAGTCATAAAGAACTCACATACTTATTGCAAAAATCTACAATTTATCAAAAACCTCGGCACTATGCGCATGCTCCTAGGGGGATAGATTGGTAGGAAAAGACCATCGCTCGTCCCCGACAGCCACTCATAAGGAGGACAATCAAATAACACCTCATGTTTCAAATTTGTTACATAACGTTTACCATACGTGCATGCTACGGGACTTGCAAACTTCAACACAAGCATTTCTCAATTTCACAACTACTCAACTAGCATGACTTTGATATTATTACCTCCATATCTCAAAACAATCATCAAGCATCAAACTTCTCTTATTATTCAAAACACTCATAAGAATTTTTTTACTAATCTTGTATACCTAGCATATTAGGATTTTAAGCAAATTACCATGCTATTTAAGACTCTCAAAATAATATAATTGAAGAATGAGAGTTCATCTATTTCTTCAAAATAAAACTACCACCATGCTCTAAAAGATATAAGTGAAGTACTAGAACAAATGACAAACTACTCCGAAAGATATAAGTGAAGATCAATGAGTAGTCGAATAATTATGAAAATATGTGAAGACTCTCTAACATTTAAGAATTTCAGATCTTGGTATTTTATTCAAACAGCAAGCAAAGCAAAATAAAATGACATTCTAAGAATGGCAAACATCATGTGAAGAAGCAAAAACTTAGGATCAACCGAAACTAACCGATAGTTGTTGAAGAAGAAAGGTCGGATGCCAACCGGGGCATCCCCAAGCTTAGATGCTTGAGACTTCTTGAAATATTATATTGGGATGCCTTGGGAATCCCCAAGCTTGAGCTTTTGTGTCTCCTTAATTCCTCTCATATCACGGTCTCCCTAAATCTCAAAAGCTTCATCCACACAAAACTCAACAAGGACTCGTGAGATAAGTTAGTATAAACCATTGCAAAAACCTTATCATACTCTACTGTAGAAAATCACTAAAATTATTATTCAACATTGCATACTAAATGCCTCTGCATATTTAATAGTCCTATCCTCAAATAGAATCATTAAAGAAGCAAACATATGCAAACATAACAGCAATCTGCCTAAACAGGATAGTCTGTAAAGAATGCTGCAACATCCATACTTCCCTAGCTCCAAAAATTACGAAAGAAAATTTCCACTGTAGTAAATTTATCAGAGCTTAATATGCAAAATGTTTCAACATTTTATCACATTCTGACTTTTCTAGGGAATTATTGCAACAGCGGTAAACTTTCTGTTTTCAAACAGCAACATGTATACTTGTAACATAGGCATAGTAAAGGCTATCAATGCCACTTTTATTGAAATAAAAGATGCAAAACATTGTTCTAAATAACATCAATCAAATACTAACAAAATAAATTGACGCTCCAAGCAAAACACATATCATGTGGCGAATAAAAATATAGCTCCAAGTAAAGTTACCGATGAACGAAGACGAAAGAGGGGATGCCTTCCGGGGCATCCCCAAGCTTAGGCTCTTGGTTGTCCTTGAATATTACCTTGGGGTGCCTTGGGAATCCCCAAGCTTAGGCTGTCGCCACTCCTTATTCCATAGTTCATCGAATCTTTACCCAAAACTTGAAAACTTCACAACACAAAACTTAACAGAAAACTCATAAGCTCCGTTAGCGAAAGAAAAAAACACTACTTCAATGTACTGTAATGAACTTACTATTTATTTATATTGGTGTTAAACCTATTGTATTCCAACTTCTCTATGGTTTATAAACTCTTTTACTAGCCATAGATTCATCAAAATAAGCAAACAACACACGAAAAACAGAATCTGTCAAAAACAGAACAGTCTGTAGTAATCTGGATCAAACGCAAACTTATGTAACCCCAAAAATTCTAAAATAATTTTCTGGACCTGAGTAATTTGTCTAATAATCATATGAAAAAAGAATTAACTAAATATAACTCTCCAAATAAAAATGGCAGCAATTCTCGTGAGCGCTAAAGTTTCTGTTTTTTTACAGCATGATCATAAAGACTTCACCCAAGTCTTCCCAAAGGTTCTACTTGGCACAAACACTAATTAAAAGCATAAAACCACATCTAAACAGAGGCTAAATGAATTATTTATTACTACATAGGAACAAAAAGCAAGGAACAAAAATAAAGTTGGGTTGCCTCCCAACAAGCGCTATCATTTAACGCCCCTAGCTAGGCATGATGATTTCAATGGTGCTCACATGAAGGATAAGAATTGAAACATAAGGAGAGCATCATGAAGAATATGACTAGCACATTTAAGCCTAACCCACTTCCTATGCATAGGGATTTTGTGATCAAACAACTTGTGGGAACAATAATCAACTAGCATAGGAGGGCAAAACAAGCATAACTTCAAAACTTTAAGCACATAGAGAGGAAACTTGATATTATTGCAATTCCTACAAGCATATGTTCCCCCCTCATAATAATTTTCAGTAGCATCATGAATGAATTCAACAATATAACCAGCACCTAAAGCATTCTTTTCATGATCTGCAAGCATAGAAAATTTACTACTCTCCACACAAGCAAAATTCTTCTCATGAATAATAGTGGGAGCAAACTCAACAAAATAACTATCATGTGATTGAAAATTACGATCAAGATAACAAGTTTCATGGTTATCATTATTCTTTAAAGCATACGTGTCATCACAATAATAATCATAGATAGGAGGAATGCTTTCATCAAAATAAATTTGCTCATCAAAACTTGGGGGACAAAAAATATCATCTTCATCAAACATAGCTTCCCCAAGCTTGTGGCTTTGCATATCATTAGCATCATGGATATTCAAGGAATTCATACTAACAACACTGAAATCATGCTCATCATTCAAATATTTAGTGCCAAACATTTTATAGATTTCTTCTTCTAGCACTTGAGTACAATTATCCTTTCCATCATACTCACGAAAGATATTAAAAAGGTGAAGCGTATGAGACAAACTCAATTGCATTTTTTTGTAATTTTCTTTTATAAACTAAACTAGTGATAAAACAAGAAACTAAAAGACTCGATTGCAAGATCTAAAGATATACCTTCAAGCACTCACCTCCCCGGCAACGGGGCCAGAAAAGAGCTTGATGTCTACTACACAACCTTCTTCTTGTAGACGTTGTTGGGCCTCCAAGTGCAGAGGTTTGTAGGACAGTAGCAAATTTCCCTCAAGTGGATGACCTAAGGTTTATCAATCCGTAGGAAGCGTAGGATGAAGATGATCTCTCTCAAGCAACCCTGCAACCAAATAACAAAGAGTCTCTTGTGTCCCCAACACACCCAATACAATGGTAAATTGTATAGGTGCACTAGTTCGGCGAAGAGATGGTGAAACAAGTGGTATATGGATAGTAGATAAAGGTATTTGTAATCTGAAATAATAAAAACAGCAAGGTAGCAAGTGATAAAAGTGAGCGTAAACGGTATTGCAATGAGAGGAAATAAGGCCTAGGGTTCATACTTTCACTAGTGTAAGTTCCTCAACAATAATATCATAATTGGATCACATAACTATCCCTCAACATGCAACAAAGAGTCACTCCAAAGTCACTAATAGCGGAGAACGAACGAAGAGATTATGGTAGGGTACGAAACCACCTCAAAGTCATTCTTTCCAATCAATCCGTTGGGCTATTCCTATAAGTGTCACAAACAGCCCTAGAGTTCGTACTAGAATAACACCTTAAGACACAAATCAACCAAAACCCTAATGTCACCTAGATACTCCAATGCCACCTCAAGTATCCGTGGGTATGATTATACGATATGCATCACACAATCTCAGATTCATCTATTCAACCAACACATAGAACCTCAAAGAGTGCCCCAAAGTTTCTACCGGAGAATCACGACGAAAACGTGTGCCAACCCCTATGCATAGGTTCATGGGCGGAACCCGCAAGTTGATCACCAAAACATACATCAAGTGAATCACGTGATATCCCATTGTCACCACAGATACGCACGGAAACACATACATCAAGTGTTCTCAAATCTTTAAAGACTCAATCCGATAAGATAACTTCAAAGGGGAAACTCAATCCATTACAAGAGAGTAGAGGGGGGAGAAAACATCATAGGATCCAAATATAATAGGAAAGCTCGCGATACATCAAGATCTTACCACCTCAAGAACACGAGAGAGAGAGATCAAACACATAGCTACTGGTACATACCCTCAGCCCCGAGGGAGAACTACTCCCTCCTCGTCATGGAGAGCACCCGGATGATGAAGATGGCCACCGGAGAAGGATTCCCCCTCCGGCAGGGTTCCGGAATGGGTCTAGATTGGTTTTCGGTGGCTATGGAGGCTTCTGGCGGTGGAACTCCCAATCTATTGTGCTCCCCTATCGTTTTAGGGTATATGGAGATATATAGGAGGAAGAAGTACATCAGGGGGGCTATGAGGGGCCCACGAGGGTGGAGGGCGCGCCCAGGGGGGGTGGGCGCGTCCCCCTACCTCGTGGCCTCATCGAAGATTCCTTGATGTGGACTCCAAGTCTCCCGGGTTGCTTTCCTTCCAAAAATGAGTTCCGTGAAGTTTCGGGTCAATTGGACTCCGTTTAATTTTCCTTTTCTGCGAAACACTGAAACAAGGGGAAAACAGGAACTGGCACTAGGCTCTAGGTTAATATGTTAGTCCCAAAAATAATATAAAAGTGTATAATAAAGCCCATAAACATCCAAAGTTGATAATATAATAGCATGGAACAATAAAAAATTATAGATACATTGGAGACGTATCAATGTTCGGCGTCGCGAGTTTGGCCTTATATGCATCAGCTCCGAATCATGTCTTTGGTCAAATGTTGGGTTTGCCCGGCTCCCATGTTTTGCTACCTTACGTTACGCTCTATCGGCTAAGGCGACACCGGGAGAACTACTGCGATTGTGCCCTGGTTCATCCGGATGAGCACCTCAGTAGAGAAAGCCGAAAACTGACTGTCATGATAAAGCGCGAGACTATTCAACCACTCGATGACTTAGCGAAATCTTTGGGATTCCTCCGCATTAACGAAGGGCCATTTCCCGGTCATGTACGTACGCCCCCCATATTCGGACGAGCGCGGAAGTACCAGGGGCTATATAGTAGTCCCGCCGTCAAACTCCTATGGCTAAGTGAAAGTGTTAAAGCAATATAGTCCGATTTCCTCGTTCACTGCGCCACCACCTCCTTCATGGACCAAGATGTTGGATCAAGTGTGAATACACGTTTTTTGCGAACACCCCCTCATTATATGCGTGGGGGCTGAAGCCGACGACTGCAATCTTTCAGTTTATATACATATATACATAAACGGCTGCACAGGAGGCATCATAATACTTTCAGGCAAAAGTATAAACACAACCTTTATAATTCAATAAAACATTGTTTTTACAATGGGAATACATGTCACTAGAACATAATATTCTTCGAGCACTAAGCCTCTATCGAACGAGCGCCTTCAAGGACTTCTTCAAAGTAGTGCTCGGCAGCTACTCGGCCCACGGTCGAACCCTGTGTTGCAATAGTGGTGGCCTCCATCTCTGCTCAGTATGTCTTGACACGGGCAAGTGCCATCCGCGCACCCTCTATGCACGCCGACCTTTTCATAGCATCGATGTGCGGGACAGCACCATGGAATTCTTGCACTAAACTAAAGTAACTATTCGGCCTTGGCCCTTTCGGCCACATATGATCCACAATAGACCTCATGGCAAGTCCGGACAACCTATGGAGCTCGGCCCACTCGGCCATTCGCTCATTCAACAACAGCGGACACATTGGAGCATGGAACTGTGACCAGAACAGCTTTTCCACTCCACGATCTTTTTGATACTTGAAGTACTCGGACGCATCAGCAGGACTTGCCGCCAAATCCACGTATGCGTCTGCAGAACTCCATAGTTGATCAAGAGGGGCATACTTCGGATCTCCGAACTTAGTCCGCAACAAAAAGGGCTTCCCAGCCGTGATATCTCCAGCTTGACGCAGCTCCTCCTTCGCCGCTCTGATTTTGGAGCGGGCTTCCTTGGCTGCTACCATGGCCTTCTCCAGGTCCATCGCCTTCGCTCGGCTTTCTTTTCCAAGAAGATGGTAACGGTCGGAGGCATCTTTCAACTCAACGACCATCTTGGCCATTCTTTCCTTGCTCTGGCAATGCGCGGCCTGTTCGGCCCTCAGCTCTTCGACCGCCTTTAGAGCGGCCGCATCGCTATTTCTGGCGTGTTCCTTGGCTCGGGCAAGTTCTGCCCGAAGGGTATCCATGGTAGCAGCTCCATCTGCAGTCACAACATATTAAAGATACTGGCATCATGCTCCTCTTTCTATGTGTTGATCACCGGAGAAATCACATACCCTGTGCCTTGTCGAGCCGCTTGTTGACAAGCACGATGTCGGCATCTGCCGCATCAAGTTGCCGCTTCATCTCGGCAAACTCACCAGTCTGGCTAGCCACCGGACCTTCAGCCACCTGCACATGACAGTGGTCTGATTATTACCTGGGACTATGGTCCTCTGTTTGCCGCCGTTCTCAACGGCAACCAGAGTCTCAGGGGATACTATCTGCATAGGGCACACCTAACGTGTGTGGTACTGTAAAAAACATACACTATTTCACATACCTCAAAGCCTTTCAGCAGACTCATAAAAGCTTCATGCAACCCGCTTTCGGTGGATGAAATCCTTTCAATCACCGTACCCATTAGCGTACGATGCGCTTCTGAGATGGCCGCTTGCTCCAGAAGATCCTTCAGTGCGTCCGACCACACACTGTATGGTTCCGGACTCTTTCTGTTGCTCTCTTTAGGAGCCGAATACTGAGGACTTCAGGTGGCCAAAGGATTACCCTCTGGCCTTGGCGGATCAGGAGAAACCCTCCGCGATGACACTTCAGGGTCGCCCGCCTCATGAGGCGGGGTGGCAGGGGGAGGTGTTTCGCTCTCCATCATCTCCGGAAGAAGATCCCCCGAAGACGAACTCTGTCGAGAAGGGCTACGATCCGAACTGCAAGATATATGCTTCAGTTATTATCTTCAGAAGTAATGTAGGATATTTTTACCATTAAGTACTTTTTGTTTACTTACAGCTCGGTAGAGGGCTGATCCCCTTGCGGACACTGTGCGGCAAGAGTACCCTCTGAGGCCGGACCCTCTGGCGAAGATTTCTTCCCCCGTTTGGAAACCTTTGTTTCCGGGTCTTCAGAGGTGGTCCTCTTCATTTCTTGGGAAGAGGGAATTTCATATTCTTCTCCCTGGTTATCCTCCTTCGCGGAGGCTCTAATTCCCCCGGTTTGGATGAATAATGAGCGAGGCCCGCTTCCAGCCTCTTTATTCGCCCCTTTATCTTCCCCTGAGGGCGCCTGATAAGGCGCCAGCTCGAGCATTCTGGCTAGTAGTGGATTTGCTGAACCTTCGGGAAGGGGGCCGAACACCTGATCATCTTCGCCTTTGTTACCTAGACCTGGTCAAAGAGCGACTTTTTAGAATGATGTTATGATAAATAAAAAGACAGCATGTTCGGCCACGGGCTTACTTACTTGGGTATCTGGGCGATTGCAGCTCAGACCCGCATCCTCGATGGTGTCCGTACACCTTATTTGTGGTCCGAAGAACAATTTGTACATCTCTCGAGCGTCATGCCAAGGAAGTGCTGAATAATTCGCGGTCCTTCCGGGTTGAACTCCCACATACAGAGGGGTCGACGTTTGCAAGGCGGGTCCCGACGAACTAGCATGACTTGCATTACCGAGACCAGGCTGACATCTCTCTCAAGGAGATCTCGGATGCGACTCTGCAATATCGGCACATCATTTACTGGCCCCCAGTTCAGCCCCTTGTTGATCCATGACATCAGTTGTGGTGGGGGGCCTGAGCGAAAGTCAGGGGCGGCTACCGACTTGGTACTCCGGGGAGCTATGATATAAAACCACTCCTGCTGCCACAAACTGGACACCTTTGGGAAGGAACCCTCTGGCCATGGAGCATCAATGCTTTTGCTTATTACGGTGCCTCCGCACTCTGCGTGTCGCCCCTCGATCATCTTCGGCTTCACATTGAAAGTCTTGAGCCACAGGCCGAAGTGTGGGGTAATGCGGAGGAAGGCCTCACACACGACGATGAACGACGAGATGTGAAGGAGGGAATCCGGGGCCAGATCATGGAAATCCAGCCCATAATAGAACATGAGCCCCCTAACAAAGGGATCCAGAGTGAGGCCTAGCCCTCATAGGAAGTGAGAGATGAACACAACACTCTCGTTGGGTTCGGGAGTGGGGATGACCTGCCCTTGGGCAGGCAGCCTGTGCGAGATTTCGGCGGTCAGATACCTGGCCTCTCTCAGCTTCTTGATGTCCTCCTCTGTGACAGAGGAAGGCATCCACCGACCTTGGAGGTTGGATCCAGACATGGTTGAAGGTCCGAAGCGCCTGTCCTGAGCCTTGGGTGTTGGAACTCGAGGCGGGGGAAGGATTCGATTGAGCACGAGAGGGAAAAAAGGACAGGCCTTGGCCTCTTTATAAAGAGGGTGAATATCAAGTGTCCTCCTCGTGGCTGTTTGGGACTTGCCTAAAATCAAGGAGTCATACCCACAGGCACGATTGGGTTACCCACGTCCGTATTGATGAGAATCCCGTAATAAGGGGGACACGATCTCTGCTTTGACAAGACGTGTCAGGAAAACCGCCTCGTGATATGTGAAGTGCTGGTTGAGAAAAACGGTTCAAATAAAGACCGGGCCATGGCATGATGTCATGTTGCTAAATGTGTTAGTAGATTAGATTTTGGAAATATTATTCTCTCTACGGGGTATGTGGAACTTGTTTTGCAGAGCCGGACACTATCCCTGTGTTCAAAATCTTCTATGGAGTATTCAGAGGAGGAACCCACCTTGCAATGCCGAAGACGAATCTGTACGCCGGACTCATCATCATTGAAGCCTGGTTCAGGGGCTACGAGGGAGTCCTGGATTAGGGGGTCTCCAGACAGCCGAACTATATCCTTTTGCCGGACTATTGGACTATGAAGATACAAGATTAAAGACTTCGTCCCGTGTCCGGATGGGACTTTCCTTGGCGTGGAAGGCAAGCTTGGCAATACGGATATATAGATCTCCTCCCTTGTAACCGACTCTGTGTAACCCTAGCCCCCTCCGGTGTCTATATAAACTGGAGGGATGTGTCTGTAGGACAACAACAATCATACCATAGGCTAGCTTCTAGGGTTTAGCCTCTACGATCTCGTGGTAGATCAACTCTTGTAATACTCATATCATCAAGATCAATCAAGCAGGACGTAGGGTATTACCTCCATCGAGAGGGCCTGAACCTGGGTAAACATCATGTCCCCTGCTTCCTGTTACCATCCGCCTTAGACGCACAGTTCGGGACCCGCTACCCGAGATCCGCCGGTTTCGACACCGACATTCGTCTTTTCTTTTTCTTCTTCACATCATGTGTGGGTTCAATCCTCTTTTTGGAGCTCCTTATTAATGAGATTGGTTGAATAGAAGGCTCCTCCTCGTTACCTGATTCATCATAAGAAATAATAGGAGAATATTGGGAAGTCTCTTCCATTTCGTTAGTATTCTCTTCATCTTCTATTTGTTTTCTTTTCTTTATGTAATTGGCAATATAAGGATTTTCAATGCAATTCACTACATAATAAATATAAATTTCTTCTAGATCAATATCGAGGAATGTCTCAAGGTTATATTCTGGAATATGCTTAGTTTGACGTTTCATTTCTTCATAACCGAAAAGCAAACTAAGTTCATTATGATGTGCAAGGGAAATCAAGTCATCACAATTTTTGGACATGATTCAATCATGAAACAATTTTCATTTGATATTTAAATGACCATGTTCATTGCAAAGTTCACAAGTATGGCTAACATATTTTAATTTTTCAGCACTAACATCTAGCCTCTCTTGCAACCATTTAGTTTCCAAATACTTATGCCTCTTGCAAAATCTATCTTCCCTGTTTGGTACGTACTTGCAAACTCTATGCACTCCACAAAAATCGACATGCTTATAAGAGATATTTTCATCATAACTAGTGGAATCATCATTAGTACTATGGATATTCAAAGAGTTCATACTAATAACATTGCAATCATGCTCATCATTCAAAGATTTAGAGACAAACATTCTATAGACTTCTTCTTCTAGCACTTGAGCACAATTTTCCTTTCCATCATTCTCACGAAAGATATTAAAAAGATGAAGCGTACGAGGAAAACTCAATTCCATTTTTTGTAGTTTTCTTTTATAAACTAAACTAGTGATAAAACAAGAAACTAAAAGATTCGATTGTGAGATCTAAAGATATACCTTCAAGAACTCACCTCCCCGGCAACGGCGCCAGAAAAGAGCTTGATGTCTACTACACAACCTTCTTCTTGTACACGTTGTTGGGCCTCCAAGTGCATAGGTTTGTAAGACAGTAGCAAATTTCCCTCAAGTGGATGACCTAAGGTTTATCAATCCGTGGGAGGCGTAGGATGAAGATGGTCTCTCTCAAGCAACCCTGCAACCAAATAACAAAGAGTCTCTTGTGTCCCCAACACACCCAATACAATGGTAAATTGTATAGGTGCACTAGTTCGACGAAGAGATGGTGATACAAGTGCAATATGGATAGTAGAATGGTTTTTGTAATCTGAAAATATAAAAACAGCAAGGTAGCAAGCGATAAAAGTTAGCATAAACGGTATTGCAATGTGTTGAAACAAGGCCTATGGTTCATACTTTCATTAGTGCAAGTTCTCACAACAATAATAACATAATTGGATCATATAACTCTCCCTCAACATGCAAAAAAGAGTCACTCCAAAGTCACTAATAGCGCAGAACAAACAAAGAAATTATGGTAGGGTATGAAACCACCTCAAAGTTATCCTTTTTGATCAATCTATTCAAGAGTCCGTAGTAAAATAACAGGAAGCTATTCTTTCCGTTCAATCTATCAGAGTTCGTAGTAGAATAACACCTTAAGACACAAATCAACCAAAACCCTAATGTCACCTAGTTACTCCAATGTCACCTCAAGTATCCGTGGGTATGATTATACGATATGCATCACACAATCTCAGATTCATCTATTCAACGAACACAAAGAACTTCAAAGAGTGCCCCAAAGTTTCTACCGGAGAGTCAAGACGAAAATGTGTGCCAACCCGTATGCATAAGTTCACGAGGTCACGGAACTTGCAAGTTGATCACCCAAACATACATCAAGTGGATCACATGATATCCCATTGTCACCACAGATAAGCACGTGCAAAACATACATCAAGTGATCTAAAATCCTTAAAGACTCAATCCGATAAGATAACTTCAAAGGGAAAACTCAATTCATCACAAGAGAGTAGAGGGGGAGAAACACCATAAAATACAACTATAATAGCAAAGCTCGCGATACATCAAGATCGTACCACCTCAAGAACACAAGAGAGAGAGAGAGAGAGATCAAACACATATCTACTGGTACATACCCTCAGCCCCGAGGGTGGACTACTCCCTCCTTGTCATGGAGAGCGTCGGGATGATGAAGATGGCCACCGTAGAGGGATTCCCCCCTCTGGCAGGGTGCCAGAACGGGTCTAGATTGGTTTTCGGTGGCTACGGAGGCTTCTGGCGACGGAACTCCTGATCTATTCCATTCTCCAATGTTCTTAGGGTATATGGATATATATAGGCGAAAGAAGTCGGTCAGGGGAGCCAAGGGGCCCACGAGGGTGGGGGCGCGCCCAGGGGGGCAGGCGCGCCTCCCTGCCTCGTGGCCACCTTGAAGCTTCCTTGACTTCAACTCCAAGTCTCCTAGATCACGTTCGTTCCAAAAATCACGCTCCCAAAGGTTTCATTCCGTTTGGACTATGTTTGATATTCCTTTTCTGCGAAACACTGAAACAAGAAAAAAAACAAAAACTGGCACTGAGCTCTGGGTTAATAGGTTAGTCCCAAAAATAATATAAAAGTGCATAATAAAGCCCATAAACATCCAAAACAGATAATATAATAGCATGGAAAAATCAAAAATTATAGATACGTTGGAGACGTATCAGGCAGCGAGAGTGGTTTTATGTCACGGAACCCCGTAGCACCAAATGGGCAGCTATACCTGCATTCCGTTCCGGCCCTCCGCCACAGCTTTCATCATGGATTAACAAGGGGCTGGACCGGGGATCAGTTGACGAAGTGCAAACTCTATAGAGCCGCATCCGAACCCTCCTTGAGAGAGACATCAGCCTTGTCAACGTGATTCAAGTGATGCTAGTTCGTCGAATCCTGCCATGCCAGCGCAGGTCTCGCCGCATGTGGGAGCTTAATCCAGAAGGACCACGAACCCTCCAACACTTCTTTAGCACTACGCACGAAGGGATGTGGAAGCTATTTTTCGGGAAGCGAAAACATTAGCCGGACACTACTGAGGACGCTGGCCTTGACTGCCACCATCCGGATACCCCGGTAAGCACTTGTCTTCTAAACACTTTGTAGTTACGCATACCATAATATGGTACTGAGCAAACTATTTTCTTCCAGGGCTAGGTAAAGAAAGCGGAACTAATCATGTGTTCACCCCCCCTGCTCGAAGGCCCAGCGAATCCTGTTTTAACAAGGATGCTGGCCCTGGTTCCATACCAGATGCCTGCGAAGGGGGGCAAGGTGGAGGGGACCAAAGATGGCCTCCATCCCGAAGGTGCATCAGACATTGTGTCCGGAGGAATCAAGATCCCATCGTCCGAAGAAAAAAACGAGGGGGAGGTCAACGCCTCTTCCCCCCATGGAAAGAAAAGGGCCGCCTCCGAAGATTGGGAGGAAAAGGCTTCTAAGCGAGGCAAGATGCCTCTGTCGGGCGGCTCCAGCTTGGAGGACGTCGACGCGCAGTCTCATGATGAGGACAAGCCTCAGGCCAAATCGTAAGTAAACAAGGATGTTTTAGATCTGTCCCGTTCTTTTTGTTGTGATGCCTAGAATATATTTTTTTTGCAGTTCGGCACACATTCTTCTTCAACAATCCTCTTCCTCGGGGGACATTCTCCCAGAGATGATGGAAAGCGAGACGCCTCCACCGGCCTCTCCGCCCCATAGGACAGACGACTTCGAAGTGTCATCGCGGAGGGTCTCCCCCGACCAGTAGGTGGTGCGAGGGACGATGAAGATATTACCCGAAGGTGATACTTGGGTGGCCTAGGGTCCGGTGATCAGTAATGAAGGCCCCGAACAATCCGGTCTATAGCCGGATACGAATAAACGGATCCCGTCAAAGGGTGGCCATACTCCTACAGCAGCCTCTGGAGATCCAGAGGCGCCGGATATACTGACTAACCTGCTGCAGCAGGTGTCCGTCTCAGAGGAACATTGTACCTTGATGGGCACGGTGGTTGAAAAGGCCATGTCCACGAAGCACGGATTGAATGAGGCTTTTGTGGGCCTGCTAAGAGGTTTCGAGGTTTATATTGTAATATGTTCCATTGTGTTTTATTCACGAAATGCACCTGTGTATAGATAGTAGCCCGTGAGAGTCTGATTGGCTTCCTGAGGGAGGCAATCAGAGGATCAAAAGAAATGCCCAGGGACTGACCTGATTGTTGGGGAATGTAGTAATTTCAAAATTTTCCTACGCACATGCAAGATCATGGCGATGCATAGCAACGAGAGGGGAGAGTGTCGTCCATGTACCCTCGTAGACCGTTAAGCGGAAGCGTTATGACAACGCGGTTGATGTAGTCGTACGTATTCACGATCGATCGATCCTCAGCACCGAACGTACGGCACCTCCGCGTTCAGCACACGTTCAGCTCGGTGACGTCCCGTGAACTCACGATCCAGTAGATCTCGGGGAAGAGTTTCATCAGCACGACGGCGTGGTGACGATGTTGATGAAGCTACCGCAGCAGGGCTTCGCCTAAACACCGCTACAGTATGACCGAGGTGGATTATGGTGGAGGGGGGCACCGCACACGGCTGGAGAGATCTCAATGATCAACTTGTGTGTTTAGAGGTGCCCCCTGCCCCCGTATATAAAGGAGCACGGGGGGAGAGGCGGCCGGCCAGGAGGAGGCGCGCCAGGAGGAATCCTACTCCCACCGGGAGTAGGACTCCCTCCTTTCCTAGTTGGAATTGGAGAAGGGGGAAGGAGGAGGGAGAGAAGAAGGAAAGGGGGGTGCCGCCCCCCCTCCTTGTCCAATTCAGACTAGAGGGAGAGGGGGCGTGCAGCCTGCCCTGGCAGCCCCTCCTCTCTTCCACTAAGGCCCATCATGGCCCATTAACCCCCCCCCCCCCGGGGGGGGGGGGGTTCCGGTAAAATCCCGATTTCACCCGGAACACTTCCGATATCCAAATATAGGCTTCCAATATATAAATCTTTATGTCTCGACCATTTCGAGACTCCTCTTCATGTACGTGATCACATACGGGACTCCGAACTACCTTCGGTACATCAAAACATATAAACTCATAAAACCGATCATCGCAGAACTTTAAGCGTGTGGACCCTACGGGTTCGAGAACTATGTAGACATGACCGAGACACATCTCCGGTCAATAACCAATAGCGGAACCTGGATGCTCATATTGGTTCCTACATATACGAAGATCTTTATCGGTCAAACCGCACAACACTATACATTGTTCTCTTTGTCATCGGTATGTTACTTGCCCGAGATTCGAACGTCGGTATCTAATACCTACTTCAATCTTGTTACCGGTAAGTCTCTTTACTCGTTTCGTAATACATCATCCCGTAACTAACTCATTAGTTATCATGCTTGCAAGGCTTATAGTGATGTGTATTACCGAGAGGGCCTAGAGATACCTCTCCGATAATCGGAGTGACAAATCCTAATCTTGATCTATGCCAACTCAACAAGTACAATTGGAAACATCTGTAGAGCACCTTTATGATCACCCAGTTACTTGTGACATTTGGTAGCACACAAATTGTTTCTCCGGTATTCGGGAGTTGCATAATCTCCTAGTCATAAGAACATGTATAAGTCATGAAGAAAGCAATAGCAGTAAACAAACGATCAAGTGCTAAGCTAACGGAATGGGTCAAGTCAATCACATCATTCTCCTAATGATGTGATCCCATTGATCAAATAACAACTCATGTCTATGGTTAGGAAACTTAACCATCTTTGATCAATGAGCTAGTCAAGTAGAGGCATACTAGTGACACTATGTTTGTCTATGTATTCACACATGTATTATGTTTCCGGTTAATACAATTCTAGCATGAATAATAAACATTTATCATGAAATAAGGAAATAAACAATAACTTTATTATTGCCTCTAGGGCATATTTCCTTCACCGATTAATTGGAACACGGGCTGTTTCTCCCCTGACGACTGCCCGGACTATGGGTGAGGGAGTCCAGGATTAGGGGGTATCCGGACAGCCGGATTATATCCTTCGGCCGGACTATTGGACTATGAAGATACAAGATTGAAGACTTCGTCCCGTGTCCGGATGGGACTCTACTTGGCATGGAAGGCAAGCTAGGCAATACAGATATGTATATCTCCTCCTTTGTAACCGACCTTGTGTAACCCTAATCCCCTCTGGTGTCTATATAAACCGGAGGGTTTAGGTCCGTAGGACAACAACAATCATACCATAGGCTAGCTTCTAGGGTTTAGCCTCTCCGATCTCGCGGTAGATCAACTCTTGTAATACCCATATCATCAAGAATAAATCAAGCAGGACGTAGGGTTTTACCTCCATCAAGAGGGCCCGAACCTGGGTAAAACATCGTGTCCCCTGCCTCCTGTTACCATCCGCCTTAGACGCACAGTTCGAGACCCCCTACTCAAGATCCGCTGGTTTTGACACTGACATTGGTGCTTTCATTGAGAGTTCCTCTGTGTCGTCGCGGTAAGGAAGGATGCCTCATCTCGTTATTAAAAACAACATTACCGCCGGAGCAGCCTTGGCTGTTGGCCAAACTCTCCGGCTAGGCATCTTCGTCATGACCGCCTGTTCGGCTGCTGCACCAACGATGACTTCTCAGGTCATCGAAAACAGCCTCCACGTCGGCTCGGAATTTGCCGAGCAGATGGATCCAATGGAGCTCTCCTCCCTAAACGAACTCTTGGATCGCATCGCCGCCTTGGAAGTCGCTACGGACTATGATCGGATTGGGCTTAAACCCGATCAACGGGAGATTAAATCTCCACCGGTCACCCATCATGTTGCGGTTGTGGAGGAACAATGCAGCAACTCTCCCTCTATTTTGAGGACTAACTATGTCCGAATACCTGAGCTCTCCGAGCCGGATACCCGTTCACGGAAGGACATCACCCAAACCCTGAACCTAGAGTCAGGCAGCGAGCCAGACTCATTGGGCAACATAGCGGAATCCGAACTTCCAAGATCGGAAACCCCTCGCCCCCTGGGTCTCGGATCGGGTAGGGGTTCGGACTCAAATCCACCCACCCACCCAGACATAAACGATCTTTCCAACATCAGACAAGAGCCCCATGAAAACAGTACATCATTATTGGGCCACATTCCTCCTTGTGTCGAACAAGGTTAAGGACTGTCGAGAGGAAGATGCAATCTCACTTTTCTGCAATAATTGCATGGACAAGGGAATCCTTAACGCCTTAAGTCGCCGTGACATATCACGCTTCGCTGACTTGGCATCCATAGTGCGAAAGTACTGTGCGATGGAAAGCGCCTGGAAAACCGAAATGAAATTTTGGGATAATCCGGCTCCAAATATACACCCAGTCCGAAGTAAAAGGGTGCACTATCATAAGACACCGAGCTAGTTGCCAAGAAACAAAAATCCTATACAGGGCATGGAACCGTATTGGAGGGATGGCTTAACGGCCCCTGCAAAATTCATAGTACGGCGGATACCATACCAACACACAACCTTAGAGCATATTGGATACTCCGGCAGGTGGCTAAAAGCGGTGAGGATCTTCTCATCCCAGATGCCGCAGAGCACCATCCCACGGATAGCAATACGGTATTAACAGTCTTTGAGACCTTCGCATCAAATAATAGGCGCAAGCGAACAATCCGCAACATTGCCGAAATCTGCCATGTGGCAGCAATAAATCCATGAAGTGACACGGCTATCACCTTCAATGCCAGTGATGAACCTAAATTCCAAACAGTCTGAGCACCAGCTGCACTGGTCCTCAGCCCAATAGTGGACGGCTTTCGACTCACCAAAGTACTCATGGACGGCGGCAGTGGATTAAACCTCATCTTTGAGGAAACTCTTCAAAAGATGGAAATAGACTGGAACCGCATTGAGCAAAGTAGCACAACCTTTAGAGGAATCATCCCCAGTCGGGAAGCACGCTATGCTGGGAAAATCACATTAGATGTGGTATTCGGCACGCCGGATAATTACAGGTCCGAAGAAATTACATTCCAAGTGGCCCCGTTCAGCAGTGGTTATCACGCTCTTTTAGGACGGAAGGCATTCACAATCTTCCAAGCTGTACCCCATTACGGGTACATGAAGCTCAAAATGCCCGGGCCCAACGAAATCATCACTCTCGCCAGTGATCCGGACACAGCACTCCGCGTCGAAAACAAAACAGCCGCACTGGACCTCGAGGCATTATTCGAAGCCCTCTCGGCCGATGAATTAACTATGCTATGCTCCAAAGTGGACAGGGACGACGTGATACTCGACAAGAGATCCAAGTCCACCTCTTTTAAACCAGCGGATGAAATAGTCAAATTCCAAGTCCACCCATCGGACCCTGCAAAAACAGCCTCCATCGGGGCACAGTTAAACCCCGCCATGGACGCCGCACTACGAGAGTTCCTGCGCGAGAATTGGGACATATTCGCCTGGCATCCCTCAGACATGCCAGGAATCCCACGCAGGCTGGCCGAGCATAGCCTCAATATCCTAAAGGGATTTAAGCCGGTCAAGCAAGATCTTCGGTGTTTCTCTGAACCTAAGAGACATGCCATGGGAGAGGAACTAGCCAAGTTATTGGAGGCCGGATTCATCAGAGAAATAAAACACCCGGACCGGCTAGCAAACCTGGTGATGGTACCAAAGAAGGATAAATCCTGGCGCCTTTGTGTCGATTTCAAGGACCTCAATAAAGCTTTCCCAAAGGATCCCTTCCCCCTCCCCCGCATCGATTAAATTATTGATGCTACCGCAGGACACGAGTCATTGTGTTTCCTCGACGCATACTCCGGTTACCACCAAATAAAGATGGCGGAGTCCGACCAAGCCGCCACGGCATTCATCACACCATACGGTCCCTTCTGTTTTAACACAATGCCTTTTGGGCTCAAAAACGCCAGCGCAACATATCAGCGCATGATTCAGACATGTCTGGAGAAACAAATCGGCAAAACAGTAGAGGCATACGTAGACGATGTGGTCATCAAAACCAAACACGTCGACTCTTTGATAGACGACTTGAGGCTCACATTCGACAACCTCCGAACATACGACATCAAGCTCAATCCGGAAAAATGCGTTTTCGGCATACCGGCCGGAAAGCTCCTGGGTTTCATTGTCTCCAGTAGAGGTATTGAAGCTAATCCGGCCAAAATCCAAGCTTTGTCACAGTTGGCTACCCCAATAGACCTCAAACAAATCCAGAAGTTAATTGGATGCGCGGCGGCTCTAAGCCGCTTTATCTCCCGCTTAGGAGAAAAGGCTTTACCCCTTTATCGCCTCCTTCGGCGCACCGAACACTTCGAGTGGACGGACGCGGCCACAGCCGGATTGGAAGAAATAAAGGCCATTTTGGCAACCAACCCAATCCTTGCTGCGCCAAACATCGGCGAACCAATGCTGTTGTACATTGCGGCAACTCATCAAGTTGTTAGCGCAGTGCTCGTTGTCAAACGGGAAGCGGACGGACATAAATTCCCTCTTCAAAAGCCAGTATACTATGTATCCACTGTCCTCACTCCATGCAAATCACGGTAACCACATTATCAAAATATAGCCTATGCGGTATTCATGGCATCCCGGAAGCTGCGACACTACTTTCAAGAGTGTTCGATTACAGTAGCCTCAGAAGTGCCACTTAATGATATTATAAACGACCGCGATGCTACGGGCCGGATTGCCAAATGGGCCATCGAGCTCCTCCCGTTCGACATAACATACAAACCTCGACAAGCCATTAAGTCGCAAGTATTGGCCGACTTCGTCGCCGAATGGACAGAGGCCGAACTCCCTAAAGAGTATGGCGCATACTCCAATTGGATCATGCACTTCGACGGTTCTAAAATGCTGGCTGGTCTAGGGGCTGGCGTCGTCCTGACGTCCCCAACCGGAGATACCGTTCAGTACATACTACAAATACTGTACACAGACTCCAACAACGCTGAATATGAAGCTCTGTTGCATGGTCTTCGGATGGCAGTCTCCATGGGCATTCAACGCCTGGAGGTGTGTGGGGATTCAAACCTCGCAATATCCCAAATAAATGGAGACTTTGATGCCAAGGATCCGAAAATGGCGGCCTATCGAAACGCCGTCCTAAAAATGTCAGCTCGGTTCGAGGGGCTCGAATTTCACCATGTGGCTCGGGAAAACAATCAGGCGGCGGATATCCTCGCCTGCATTGGCGCCAAACACGATGCGGTCCCCCCAACATATTTTTGGAGAGGCTGTTCAAGCCATCCGTAGTATGGGAAGGGGACACTGGTAACAACAGCCCGAACCCGGCCAAAATACCCGATACCGAACACTCTGACACAATCGGAGGCTCCGCCACCGAAATAAAACCTTCATCCCACGTAATAATGGCCATCATTGCCCCATGGACAGAACCATTCCTGGCCTACCTTACTAGACAGGAACTTCTGGAGGAACAAAATGAGGCACGCTGCATAGTGCAGTGATCCAAGGCCTGCAGGGTCCATGAGGGAGAATTGTACAAAAGAAGCACTACCGGAGTCCTTCAAAGGTGCATCTTCAAAGAGGAAGGGCGGAACCTTTTGGCAGAAATTCACGCCGGACTCGGCGGTCACCATGCCGCAGCCCAGGCTCTTGTAAGCAAGGCCTTCCGTACATGATTCTATTGGCCAACGGCCCGGGCAGATGCACATGACTTGGTCCAACGTTGCTCCAGTTGCCAGCTCTTTGCAAATCAAAGCCACATGCCACCCACCGCCCTCCAAACAATCCCCATTACGTGGCCCTTTGCAGTCTGGGGCTTGACATGGTTGGACCCCTTAAAGGGGGAACCCACAAGAAAAAATACTTACTGGTCATGGTGGATAAATTCACCAAATGGATAGAGGCCAAACCTGTTAAAACAGCCGAATCCGGACTGGTGATAGACTTCATATCCGGGGTCGTACACCTTTATGGCGTCCCTCACAGCATCATCACTGACAACGACACGAACTTTACTGCCGATGAGGTAAAACTCTGGTGCAGCAAAATGGGCATCAGGCTCGATTATGCTTCAGTCTATCACCCACAAACCAACGGTCAAGTGGAGCGCGCGAACGGTCTTATAATGAGCGGCATTAAACCCAGGCTAGTGCGGTCCTTAATGGAGTCTAACACGCACTGGGTAGAGGAGCTCGACTCCGTACTCTGGGGGCTGCAGACCCTGCCGGACCGTAGTACCGGATATACACCCTTCTTTATGGTGTACAGCACAGAGGCAGTCTTGCCCTGTGACATAATTCATGACTCACGTCGAGTGCGCATGTACGAAGAAAGAGAAGCCGAGCTTGATCGGTAGGACAGTCTGGACACCTTGGAGGAGGAGCGCGACGTGGCAAAAGCCCGTTCCGCATTTTATCAGCAACAGGCTCGCAGATACCAAAGCAGAGAAGTACGGGCCAAAACTTATAACGTTGGCAAACTAGTTCTATGTTTGCTGGATAAGAAAAAGAACAAGCTCGAGCCCAAATGGGAAGGTCCCTTCATTATTGACCAAGTTCTGACCGGTGGAGCGTACCGACTGCGGGATGCATCGACTAATCGACTCGAGCCGAACCCATGGAACGCGGCCAGGCTCCGAAGATTCTACGCCTAGCGCCGGACCCTATGTTCGTCCCCTTCCTCTGTCCATTTTTTATACATTATCTGTCTTGTTTTTCTTTCTTTCTTTTATTCTTTCTCCAGGCCTTCAAAGGCCAACTTGCGCCTCATTTGCACATTACAGATGCGCTAGTCGCACTCATCATACCTGGGGGCTTCTTTCACAGAAGCTTGATTATCTATTTCGGCCTCGTGCCCCGCACATGTGTTATGCTTCCACATGTACCTTTTTTCGCCATTATATGCATCGATACGACTTAAGTTTTGGCCAAGCTGGGTTGCTTGGCTCTTGTATTTATGCCCTACATTCCCGTTAATTTGGCTAGGGCATAAGGGGAGCACCTCTGCGATTGTTACTACCGGGTCAGCCAGATGTGTACCTCAGACTGGGTGAAGCCGAAAGCTAGCATTCTTAAGGGAATATTCGGTCGGCGAACAAAAGATGATTTTTATTTATTTTTCATATCTGCCCCCAGATGTTTTTTTTCCTGCATTTCCTATCGCAGTCCGGACATGCACTTTAGGGCATGCTTACCCAGGGAAAGGAACCCTTAACGGAACTATTCTCCCTGGAAGATGTTTCTTACTACCCATGTAATATAACATAACTAGGTGGGCACTTGTCTGTTCAAGCACCAATGACCCCTACGCCTGGTCTCCACGCATACCCCGGTTCTTATATAACTGAGCGGGTATTTGGATACACTCCGGACTATCGGGTCCCGAGGTTGAAGCGAAAAGGTCCGCCATGACAAATGATCTACAATCTGGCTAGAAGGCATTATACATGTCACTTTAATTACATAGTCATGAAGACTGACTAAATTCCTCCTCTATACCATCCAACAGGCGGTCTAGCCTACAATCCTGTTGGGAATACTTTGCGGCTAATTCTACTTGCCCATAAACTAAGCTAATGGGGATCTCTTTTCTATCGGGCCCCACAGGTCCGACCTCGGCCTTGTGATTTGGGCCAGCCTTGGTGTACCGCGTCTTCACCATGGCCCAGGCTTCTTGGGCACCTTGTTGGCAGGCCGATATCTTCCATAATCGGAAGCGCTGCCGTGCTCCCTTGAGCTTCTCCGTAAGCTCTGCAACGCCTTCTGGCAGGGAGGCGGATGGCCACAAGGCCTGGGCAACACCTTGCATCACTTGCCGAACATGTTCGTGCAGATGCAAGAGCTCGGATAGAAGATCACCTGCAGACCCGGGCATTTCCTCCATAGGACGACCCGTCAGCATACCTATAGACATAATGCTGTTAGTCGGCTTCTTCGCCAAACTCCTTCAAAAGGATTCGTTCAAGCACTTACTGAAAATGCCGCGCCGAAGCCGCTTTTTCTCCTTCTTGGAGTCTGCAAGCTGGGCTCGAACGTCTTTTAGTTCCACGCTCAGCTTGACATTGGCGTATTGGAGATTGTTTTTCTCCCGCCTAACCTCAGTCAGCACGCGTTTGCCAGCCTGTAGCTGTCGCACGACATGCTGGTCCTCTGGATTTTCTCCGGATTCATCTACAAAATCTATTGTTAGATCTGCAGCCACGCCGCACACTATATGGTAACCATCATTCTTTAAAGTAAATGTTACCAGCGGGAGCCTTTTTTGGTTCCTGCAATGCGGCAACAGTGGACCTTAGTTGGGTCTTGCATTCCTCCAGCTCCTGGGACAGACTAGTATTCTTCTCTGTAAGAACCTGCACAATAAAGATGATCCTTAAATCAGTTCTGCTAACTGTTTCAAGTCTCAGGGGCTACTGATACATATAAATCGCCAGATTTACTTACCCGTACATCCTTTACATACTGATCCATGGCTCTGGCTAGACCATCTTGAGCAGCACGGAGGTACGCCTCTCCGAAATTAAAGGCATCAAATGCCTCTGGTGAGAAACAAGCGTCACGAAGTACGGCCCGGCGGTGCCTATGATTCATGGCACTTTCCACTTCTGAGTTAGTAGCGGATAATCTATCCGCATCCTCTGTAGGGGGATTATCCGGCGCCTGCCCCATATCGGCTTCTGCCTCTATGTCCGGTGCTGGCGCCCGACTGGTGGAGGCGTGATCAGCAACATCGCCAGACATATTCTGGCGAGCGTTTTTTCTATTAAAGAAACACGGGCGTCATTACATTTTGAGAAAGACGACAACCACGGAGCGGGGTTTTTATACCTTTGCACCGGCGTCTCCGTCCTGACCGCCTTCGCTTTTGGCCTACCCGGCCTCGGCGCCTCTTGTTGGCGAGTTGCTGCGGGTTCGGCAGGGCACCCCGAATGCTTCCCTGTAAAAATGCCATGTGTATATGGTGGGTGAAGTGTCTAAAAGGGGATCCTAGTTTTTGGAGTTGGGATTTTTGGTTTTTCTTACGTGCGATGCAGGGAGCAGTCCGAGATAGTCGGCCGTAATGGCCACCATGGCGTCGTCGCAGCTTAACTGATAGAACTGCCGGTCTATCAGCTCCACGAAGATAACCGGATCTTCTTCAAGTCCGGAGTCGAGGGCCCGGTCAGGGTCCTCCGGTTGTGGAGAGGGGCTGCTGACCTCCTTTATGGCTTTTCGCAGTTCCTGCCGCAAACTGGCAAGGTGAATACTTATGACGAAGAATGCGGGAAAATGGAAGTAAGGGGATATAGCTTACCCAGCTTGGAGGATTGTACATGGAGAATCCATCCCGTGGCTTGATGCGGGTGAACTCCTCCTCCTCTCCCTTGAACAATTCACACAGAATTTTTGCTAAAGCGGCAACATCGCCCGGACCCTTACGCCCATAGCGGGTGACGTCATCCGCCCCGTTGAAACACCACAAGGGGTGCCCACGGTATTGAAGTGGTTGCACTCCCCGCATTATGCAAATCGACATAACTTCGATTATTGTCAATCCTGATTGAGCCAGTGCTTTGATCCGGTTCATCAGATAGAGGACTTCTCTGTTGTCTACCACCTGGGGGCTCCGTGGGCGCCAACTTTGGCGCTTCTTCAGAGGAGCATTGTTGAACTCAGGAAGACCCCGCCGAACAGGGTCTGGAAGGGGAACGTCCTCCATATAAAACCATTCTGAAGGCCAGTCTTTGGACGACTTCTTCGGGGTACCGGACAGGTATCCGGTATCGGCGATGCGCCATATTTCGGCTCCGCCCACTTGATAAAGTGATCCCCTTTGTGTGCGAGGGACGAGGCAAAATAGCCTTTTCCACAACTTGAAGTGAGCCTCGCAGCCCAGGAACAACTCGCAGAGAGCAACATAGTCGGCGATATGTAGAATGGAGGCAGGGGTGAAATTGTGTAATTGGAGGCCCTGAACTCCAGGAGCCCGCGGAGGAACGGATGAATTGGAAACCGAGTCCCCTTAGTAAATAAGGAACAAGGCAGACCCGTTCCCCCATGGAGGGACAGGGAAAGCTCTCCGCTTGCTCCCCGCCATTGTAGGTGGCAAGCCCGGCTCGAACGGGCACCATATACGCCGGAGGGAGAAATCCCTTGGTCTGCAGTTCGACCAATCGACTGTGTGGGACTGAACACCTCTCCTGATCACCGGGCTTAGGGCTACAGGGGCGGGAGGAGGAGCTGTTGAGGTCGGCCATGCTGGAATGGATCTTTCTGAAACACGCTCTGATGGATTCTCGTTGAGGGGAGGATGGTGTGGATCAGATCTAAGAATCCCTATCCCTTTAATAGACAATTTATTTATCTGGCTAGGGGGGCAAATGTAAAAATGCCCTGGCGCCTCGTATTCATTCGATGCATGGGAGATAGCCCTTATTGGGCACAGAAGCCAAAAGGTTCAACATCTATGGGCCCGGACACTGCTTACAAACACTTGGAAATTGGAGAAGAACCCGCCTTGCAATGCCGAAGACAATACTGCGCGTCGGACTCATCGTCATTGAAGCCTGGTTCGGGGGCTACTGAGGGAGTCCAGGATTAGGGGGTAGCCGGACAGCCGGATTATATCCTTCGGCCGGACTGTTGGACTATGAAGATACAAGATTGAAGACTTCGTCCCGTATCCAGATTGGACTCTACTTGGAGTGGAAGGCAAGCTAGGCAATACGGATATGCATATCTCCTCATTTGTAACCGACCTTATGTAACCCTAGCCCCCTCCGGTTTATAGGATATGTATATCTCCTCATTTGTAACCGACCTTGTGTAACCCTAGCCCCCTCCGGTGTCTATATAAACCGTAGAGTTTAGGTCCGTAGGACAACAACAATCATACCATAGGCTAGCTTCTAGGGTTTAGCCTCTCCGATCTCACGGTAGATCAACTCTTGTAATACCCATATCATCAAGAATAAATCAAGCATGTCGTAGGGTTTTACCTCCATCAAGAGGGCCCGAACCTGGGTAAAACATCGTGTCCCCTGCCTCCTGTTACCATCCGCCTTAGACGCACAGTTTGGGACCCTCTACCCGAGATCCGCTGGTTTTGACACCGACAATTGGTATTGTCGAGCTGCAGCAGGAGCTTGATGTGGCAGGGGATGACATTGCGTTAATCAATAGGCGTCTTGACGAGTCACAAGGTATGTATTCGGAGCAGTCCTTATACATACATGTCTGTAATATAAGCGTGACGCTGAAAATTGCATACTGGGATATATATGGCTGCAGATGGTGCCACCGCCGTTGAGATTCTTTGGGCGGAGCTGGCCCGAGCCAAGGAGCAGGCCCTATTTAGTAATGCGGCTACCGAAAAGGCATCGGCTGAGCTAAAGGCCGAACAAGCTGCTCGGTGCCAAGACGAGGAGAAAATATCCGTGATGGCGCTTGAACTAAAAAATTCTACTAGCCGCTGTGAATATCTTGAGAAGGAGAATGAAGACAAAACGGCTGAACTTGACAAGGCCTTGCGAGAGGCGAGAGAAGCACGGTCTGAATCCAGAGCAGCCCGTGAGGAGATCCGGCAAGCTGGGGAGATTGCGGCCGGTAAGCCCTTTTGGCTACAGACTAAGTTCGGCGATCCAAACTATGCTCAGCTTAACCAAGTGTGGAGTTCTTCATACGAGTTTTTAGACTTGCCGAAGAGTTCTTCCGATGCGGCGCAGTTTTACCAAGCGCAAGAGGGGTATACAACGGAGAAGCTTTTCTGGTCACAATTTGGCGCATCAAAGCGCCCTCTGTTGCTGAATGAACAGATGTCCCAATGGGCCGAGCTTCACAGTATATCCGGCGCTGCCATGAAGAACGTCATAATCTGGCTGTGGCCGACTGAGACTATTTTGAAGAGCTACTTCGGCTTGGTGCAGCGGCGTGTTGATGCGGCGCCATGTATCGATGCCGTTAAGCGGTCGACGTGCATTGAGGGTACATGGATGGCCTTTGCCCGTGTCAAGACATACTGGGGGAAGTGAAGGAAATATGCCCTAGAGGCAATAATAAAGTTATTATTATTTCCTTATATCATGATAAATTTTTATTATTCATGCTAGAATTGTATTAACCGGAGACATAATACATGTGTGAATACATAGACAAACAAAGTGTCACTACTATGCCTCTACTTGACTAGCTCGTTGATCAAAGATGGTTATGTTTCCTAACCATAGACATGAGTTGTCATTTGATTAACGGGATCACATCATTGGGAGAATGATGTGATTGACTTGACCCATTCCGTTAGCTTAGCACTTGATCGTTTAGTTTGTTGATATTGCTTTCTTCATGACTTATACATGTTCCTATGAGTATGAGATTATGCAACTCCCGTTTACCGGAGCAACACTTTGTGTGCTACCAAACGTCACAACGTAACTGGGTGATTATAAAGGTGCTCTACAGGTGTCTCCGAAGGTACTTGTTGGGTTGGCGTATTTCGAGATTAGGATTTGTCCTCCGATTGTCGGAGAGGTATCTCTAGGCCCTCTCGGTAATGCACATCACTTAAAGCCTTGCAAGCATTGCAACTAATGAGTTAGTTGCGGGATGATGTGTTACAGAACGAGTAAAGAGACTTGCCAGTAACGAGATTGAACTAGGTATTGAGATATCGACGATCGAATCTCGGGCAAGTAACATACCGATGACAAAGGGAACAACGTATGTTGTTATGCGGTTTGACCGATAAAGATCTTCGTAGAATATGTGGGAGCCAATATGAGCATCCAGGTTCCGCTATTGGTTATTGACCGGAGATGTGTCTCGGTAATGTCTACATTGTTCTCGAACCCGTAGGGTCCGCACGCTTAAGGTTTCGATGACAGTTATATTATGAGTTTATGAGTTTTGATGTACCGAAGGAGTTCGGAGTCTCGGATGAGATCGGGGACATGACGAGGAGTCTCTAAATGGTCGATACATAAAGATCAATATATTGGACGACTATATTCGGACATCGGAAAGGTTCCGAGTGATTTTGGTATTTTTCGGTGTACCGGAGAGTTACGAGAATTCGTCGGGGAGTATATGGGCCTTATGGGGCCATACGGGAATAGAGGAGAGAGGCCAAAAGGAAGGAGGCGCGCGCCCCCCCCCCTCTGGTCCGAATTGGACAAGGGGTGCAGCCCCCTTTTCCTTGTTCCTCTCCCCCTCTTTCCTTCTCTCCTATCCAACAAGGGAAGGAGGAGTCCTACTCCCGGTGGGAGTAGGACTCCCCCCTTGGCGCGCCCTCCTCCTAGGCCGGCCGCCTCCCCCTTGCTCCTTTATATACAGGGACAGGGGGCCACCTCTAGACACACAAGTTGATCAAGTTGATCGTCTCTTAGCCGTGTGCGGTGCCCCCCTCCACCATAGTCCACCTCGATAATATTGTAGCGGTGCTTAGGCGAAGCCCTGCATCGGTAGAACATCAATATCGTCACCACGCCGTCGTGCTGACGGAACTCTTCCCCGACATTCTGCTAGATCGGAGTCCGGGGATCGTCATCGAGCTGAACGTGTGCTAGAACTCAGAGGTGTCATAGTTTCGGTGCTTGATCGGTCGGGCCGTGAAGACGTACGACTACATCAACCGCGTTGTGCTAACTCTTCCGCTTTCGGTCTACGAGGGTACATAGACAACACTCTCCCCTCTTGTTGCTATGCATCACCATGATCTTGCGTGTGCGTAGGAATTTTTTTGAAATTACTACGTTCCCCAACAGTGGCATCCGAGCCTAGATTTTATGCGTTGATGTTGTGCATGAGTAGAACACAAGTGAGTTGTGGGCGATATAAGTCACACTACTTACCAACATGTCATACTTTGGTTCGGCGGTATTGTTGAATGAAGCGGCCCAGACCGACATTACGCGTACGCTTACGCGAGACTGGTTCTACCGACGTGCTTTGCACACAGGTGGCTGGCGGGTGTCAGTTTCTTCAACTTTAGTTGAACCAAGTGTGGCTACGCCCGGTCCTTGCGAAGGTTAAAACATCACCAACTTGACAAACTATCGTTGTGGTTTTGATGCGTAGGTAAGAATGGTTCTTGCTAAAGCCCGTAGCAGCCACGTAAAACTTGCAACAACAAAGTAGAGGACGTCTAACTTATTTTTGCAGGGCATGTTGTGATGTGATATGGTCAAGACATGATGCTAAATTTTATTGTATGAGATGATCATGTTTTGTAACCGAGTTATCGGCAACTGGCAGGAGCCATATGGTTGTCGCTTTATTGTATGCAATGCAATTGTGCTGTAATGCTTTACTTTATCACTAAGCGGTAGCGATAGTCGTGGAAGCATAAGATTAGCGAGACGACAACGATGCTACGATGGTGATCATGGTGTCGCACCGGTGACGATGGTGATCATGACGGTGCTTCGGAGATGGAGATCACAAGCACAAGATGATGATGGCCATATCATATCACTTATATTGATTGCATGTGATGTTTATCTTTTATGCATCTTATCTTGCTTTGATTGACGGTAGCATTATAAGATGATCTCTCACTAAATTTCAAGATAAAAGTGTTCTCCCTGAGTATGCGTCGTTGCCAAAGTTCGTCGTGCCCAGACACCACGTGATGATCGGGTGTGATAAGCTCTATGTCCATCTACAATGGGTGCAAGCCAGTTTTGCACACGCAGAATACTCAGGTTAAACACGACGAGCCTATCATATGTAGATATGGGCTTGGAACACTGAGACCAAAAGGTCGAGCGTGAATCATATAGTAGATATGATCAACATATTGATGTTCACCATTGAAAGCTACTCCATTTCACATGATGATCGGTTATGGTTTAGTTGATTTGGATCACGTGATCACTTAGAAGATTAGAGGGATGTCTTTCTAAGTGGGAGTTCTTAAGTAATATGATTAATTGAACTTTAATTTATCATAAACTTAGTCCTAGTAGTATTAGCATATCTATGTTTTAGATCAATAGCTCGCGATATTGCTCCCAGTTTATTGTGTTCCTAGAGAAAAATTATGTTGAAAAATGTTAGTAGCAATGATGCGGATTGGATCCGTGATATGAGGATTATCCTCATTGCTGCATAGAAGAATTATGTCCTTAATGCACCGGTAGGTGACAGACCTATTGCAGGAGCAGATGCAGACGTTATGAACGTTTGGCTAGCTCAATATGATGACTACTTGATAGTTTAGTGCACCATGCTTAAACGGCTTAGAATCGGGACTTCAAAGACGTTTTGAACGTCATGGACCATATGAGATGTTCCAGGAGTTGAAGTTAATATTTCAAGCAAATACTCGAGTTGAGAGATATGAAGTCTCCAACAAGTTCTATAGCTAAAAGATGGAGGAGAATAGCTCAAGCAGTGAGCATGTGCTCAGATTGTCTGGGTACTACAATCGCTTGAATCAAGTGGGAGTTAATCTTCCAGATAAGATAGTGATTGATAAAATTCTCTAGTCACCATCACCAAGTTAGTAGAACTTCGTGATGAACTATGATATGAAAGGGATACCAGAAACGATTCCCAAGCTCTTCGTAATGCTGAAATCAACGAAGGTAGAAATCAAGAAAAATATCAAGTGTTGATGGTAGACAAGACCACTAGTTTCAAGAAAAGGGCAAAGGGAAGAAGGGGAACTTCAAGAAGAACGGCAAGCAAGTTGCTGCTCAAGTGAAGAAGCCCAAGTCTGGTCCTAAGCCTGAGACTAAGTGCTTCTACTGCAAAGGGACTGGTTACTGGAAGCGGAACTGCCCCAAGTATTTGGCGGATAAGAAGGATGGCAAAATGAACAAAGGTTTATTTGATATACGGATTATTGATGTGTATTTTACTAGTGTTCGTAGCAACCCCCCGGTATTTGATACTGGTTCAGTTGCTAAGAGTAGTAACTCGAAACGGGAGTTGCAGAATGAACAGAGACTAGGTAAGGGTGAAGTGACGATGTGTGTTGGAAGTGGTTCCAAGATTGATATGATCATCATCGCACACTCCCTATACTTTTGGGATTAGTGTTGAACCTAAATAAGTGTTATTTGGTGTTTGCATTGAGCATGAATATGATTTGATCATGTTTATTGCAATACATTTATTCATTTAAGTAAGAGAATAAATTTCTGTTCTGTTTACATATATGGTTACACACCCAATGAAAATGGTTCATTGGATCTCGATCGTAGTGATACACATATTCATAATATTGAAACCAAAAGATGCAAAGTTAATAATGATAGTGCAACTTATTTGTGGCACTACCGTTTAGGTCATATTGGTGTAAAGCGCATGAAGAAACTCCATGCTGATGGACTTTTGGAATCACTTGATGATGAATCAGTTGATGCTTGCGAACCATGCCTCATGGGCAAGATGACTAAGACTCCGTTCTCTGGAACAATGCAACAAGAAACAGATTTGTTGGAAATCATGCATGCTGATGTGTGTGGTCCGATGAATATTGAAGCTCGCGGCAAGTATCATTATTTTCTGATCTTCACAGATGATTTGAGCAGATATGAGTATATCTACTTGATGAAACACAAGTATGAAACATTTGAAAAGTTCAAAGAATTTCAGAGTGAAGTGGAGAATCATCGTAACAAAATAAAAGTTTCTACGATATGATCGCAGAAGTAAAATATTTGAGTTACGAGTTTGGCCTTCAGTTAAAACAATGTGAAATAGTTTCACTACTCACGCCACCTGGAACACCACAGTGTAATGGTGAGTCCAAATGTCGTAACCGTGCTTTATTAGATATGGTGCGATCTATGACGTCTCTTACTGATTTACCGCTATCGTTTTGGGGTTATGCATTAGAGACAGCTACATTCACGTTAAATAGGGCACCATCTAAATCCGTTGAGATAACACCGTATGAACTATGGTTTGGCAAGAAACCTAAGCTGTCGTTTCTTAAAGTTTGAGGTTGCAATGCTTATGTGAAAAAGTTTCAACCTGATAAGCTCAAACCCAAATCGGAGAAGTGCGTCTTCATAGGATACCCAAAAGAAATTGTTGGGTACACCTTCTAACACAGATCCGAAGGCAAGATATTCGTTGCTGAGAATGAATCCTTTCTAGAGAAGGAGTTTCTCTCGAAAGAAGTGAGTGGGAGGAAAGTAGAATTTGATGAGGTAACTGTACATGCTCCCTTATTGGAAAGTAGTTCATCACAGAAATCTGTTCCTGTGACTACTGCACCAATTAGTGAGGAAGCTAATGATGATGATCATGTAACTTCAGATCAAGTTACTACCGAACCTCGTAGGTAAACCAGAGTGAGATCCGCACCAGAGTGGTACGGTAATCCTGTTCTGGAGGTCATGTTACTTGACCATGACGAACCTACGAACTATGAGGAAGCGATGATGAGCCCAGATTCAGCGAAATGGCTTGAGGCCATGAAATCTGAGATGAGATCCATGTATGAGAACAAAGTATGGACTTTGATTGACTTGCCAATTGATCGGCGAGCCATTGATATTAAATGGATCTTCAAGAGGAACACGGATGCTGATAGTAGTATCACTATCTACAAAGCTAGAATTGTCGCAAAAAGGTTTTCGACAAGTTCAAGGTGTTGACTACGATGAGAGTTTCTCACTCGTATCTATGCTTAAGTCTGTCCGAATCATGTTAGCAATTGTCGCATTTTATGAAATCTGGCAAGTGGATAAACAAAACTGCATTCCTTAATGGATTTATTAAAGAAGAGTTGTATATAATGCAACCAGAAGGTTTGGTCAATCCTAAAGGTACTAAGAAAATATGCAAGCTCCAGCGATCCATCTATGGACTGGTGCAAGCATCTCGGAGTTGGAATATACGCTTTGATAAGTTGATCAAAGCATATAGTTTTATACAGACTTGCGGTGAAGCCTGTATTTACAAGAAAGTGAGTGGGAGCACTACAACATTTCTGATAAGTATATGTGAATGACATATTGTTGATCAGAGATAATGTAGAATTATTCTGCAAAGCATAAAGGAATGTTTGAAAGGAGTTTTTCAAAGAAAGACCTCGGTGAAACTACTTACATATTGAGCATCAAGATCTATAGAGATAGATCAAGACGCTTGATATGTTTTTCAATGAGTACATACCTTGACAAGATTTTGAAGTAGTTCAAAATGGAATAGTCAAAAAGGAGTTCTTGCCTGTGTTACAAGGTGTGAAGTTGAGTAAGACTCAAAACCCGACCACAGCAGAAGATAGAGAGAGAATGAAAGTCATTCCCTATGCCTCAGCCATAGGTTCTATAAAGTATGCCATCACCAGACCTATTGCATACCCTGCCCTGAGTTTGGCAAGGGAGTAAAATAGTGATTTAGGAGTAGATCACTGGACATTGGTCAAAATTATCCTTAGTGGAATAAGGATATGTTTCTCGATTATGGAGGTGACAAAAGGTTCATCGTAAAGGGTTACGTCGATGCAAGTTTTGACACTGATCCAGATGACTCTAAGTCTCAATCTGGATACATATTGAAAGTGGGAGCAATTAGCTAGAGTAGGTCCGTGCAGAGCATTATTGACATAGAAATTTGCAAAATACGTACGGATCTGAATGTGGCAGACACGTTGACTAAACTTCTCTCAGAAGCAAAATATGATCACACCTTAGTACTCTTTGGGTGTTAATCACATAGCGATGTGAACTAGATTATTGACTCTAGTAAACCCTTTGGGTGTTGTTCACATGTCGATGTGAACTATGGGTGTTAATCACATGGTGATGTGAACTATTGGTATTAAATCACATGGCGATGTGAACTAGATTATTGACTCTAGTGCAAGTGGGAGACTGAAGAAAATATGCCCTAGAGGCAATAATAAAGTTATTATTTATTTCCTTATATCATGATAAATGTTTATTATTCATGCTAGAATTGTATTAACCGGAAACATAATACATGTGTGAATACATAGACAAACAGAGTGTCACTAGTATGCCTCTACTTGACTAGCTCATTGATCAAAGATGGTTATGTTTCCTAACCATAGACATGAGTTGTCATTTTATTAGTGGGATCACATCATTAGGAGAATGATGTGATTGACTTGACCCATTCTGTTAGCTTAGCACTTGATCGTTTAGTTTGTTGCTATTGCTTTCTTCATGACTTATACATGTTCCTATGACTATGAGATTATGCAACTCCCGTTTACCGGAGGAACACTTTGTGTGCTACCAAACATCACAACGTAACTGGGTGATTATAAAGGTGCTTTACAGGTGTCTCCGAAGGTACTTGTTGGGTTGGCGTATTTCGAGATTAGGATTTGTCACTCCGATTGTCGGAGAGGTATCTCTGGGCCCTCTCGGTAATGCACATCACTTAAAGCCTTGCAAGCATTGCAACTAATGAGTTAGTTGCGGGATGATGTGTTACGGAGTAAAGAGACTTGCCGGTAACGATATTGAACTAGGTATTGAGATACCGATGATCGAATCTCGGGCAAATAACATACCGATGACAAAGGGAACACCGTATGTTGTTATGCGGTTTGACCGATAAAGATCTTCGTAGAATATGTGGGAGCCAATATGAGCATCCAGGTTCCGCTATTGGTTATTGACCGGAGACGTGTCTCGGTCATGTCTACATTGTTCTCGAACCCGTAGGGTTCGCACGCTTAAGGTTTCGATGACAGTTATATTATGAGTTTATGAGTTTTGATGTACCGAAGGAGTTCGGAGTCTCGCATGTGATCGGGGACATGACGAGGAGTCTCGAAATGGTCGAGACGTAAAGATCGATATATTGTACGACTATATTCGGACATCGGAAAGGTTCCGAGTGATTCAGGTATTTTTCGGAGTATCAGAGTGTTACGGGAATTCGTCGAGGAGTATATGGGCCTTATTGGGCCATACGGGAATAGAGGAGAGAGGCCAAAAGGAAGGAGGCGCGCGCCCCCCCTCTGGTCCGAATTGGACAAGGGGTGCAGCCCCCTTTTCCTTGTTCCTCTCCCCCTCTTTCCTTCTCTCCTACTCCAACAAGGGAAGGAGGAGTCCTACTCCCGGTGGGAGTAGGACTCCCCCCTTGGCGCGCCCTCCTCCTAGGCCGGCCGCCTCCCCCCTTGCTCCTTTATATACAGGGGCAGGGGGCCACCTCTAGACACACAAGTTGATCAAGTTGATCGTCTCTTAGCCGTGTGCGGTGCCCCCCTCCACCATAGTCCACCTCGATAATACTGTAGCGGTGCTTAGGCGAAGCCCTGCATCGGTAGAACATCAATATAGTCACCACGCCGTCGTGCTGACGGAACTCTTCCCCGACATTCTGTTGGATCGGAGTCCAGGGATCGTCATCGAGCTGAACGTGTGCTAGAACTCGGAGGTGCCGTAGTGTCGGTGCTTGATCGGTCGGGCCGTGAAGACGTACGACTACATCAACCGCGTTGTGCTAACGCTTCCTCTTTCGGTCTACGAGGGTACATAGACAACACTCTCCCCTCTTGTTTCTATGCATCACCATGATCTTGCCTGTGCGTAGGATTTTTTTTGAAATTACTATGTTCCCCAACAGGAAGAGGAAGGCCATCGATGTTGCAGCAAAGAGTCCACCCAAGGTCAAGGACCATTACACACCAGAGTATTATTTTTAGGACGTCTTAGAGGCTGCCCGCTTGATAGAGGGTCAATGCTCAAAAAACATAATATTCAAGTGAGATATATGGGAATTGTAAAAGACAATTTTATATTTAATCTATTTTTATGTTTTGCTCGAAAGCTTTTGTTCCTCCTGTGCGGCCGTTTTTTATATAATCTGAAAGTTTTCCAGTCGTCGGCTTCACCCCCCTCGTAGGAAATACAGGGGTGTTCGGAAAAGCATCTGATAACTCTTGACCCAACGTCTTGGTCCGTGAAGGAGGTGTCAATGCGGCGAACCAGGCAATCAAACTATAGGTTGTTAACACTTTCACTTAGCCATAGGAGTTTTATGGTGGGTGACGGTGTCCTGGACTAATGGGTACTCACCACGTCGTCTCCCGGTCAGTTAAATTGGGCGAGGACCCCCATGGCCGTATACTCATGGGCCAGTTCGGACAGCTGCCGCATACAAGGAAGATTCCACAAGACTTGGTGGTCAAGACAAGGACTCCTCCCCCACCGGCGTATTCGGCTAGGACTCTTGTTATCCTAGGCCTCTGGTGCATTATATAAACCGAGGCCAGGCTAGTCGATAGATGAGATACAACAATCATACCATAGGCTAGCTTCTAGGGTTTTAGCCTCTATGATCTCGTGGTAGATGAACTCTTGTAATACTCATATCATCAATATCAATCAAGCAGGATGTAGGGTATTACCTCCATCAAGAGGGCCCGAACCTGGGTAAACATCGTGTCCCTGCCTCTTGTTACCATCGATCCTAGACGCATAGTTCGGGACCCCTACCCGAGATCCGCCGGTTTTGACACCGACATTGGTGCTTTCATTGAGAGTTCCGCTGTGTGATCGGCAAAAGGATCAATGGCTCTCCTGCAGGTCAACTGCGACGCCGACATCTTTGTCATCGGCTCGACTGGTCACCTTGGCTCGACCGAGGACCGTGGTCCATCTCCGATCGACATGTTTGGATGGGGGCCTTCTTTAACATCAACTCCGATCTCTATAATGATCATAGAGGAGTCATTCATGGAGCTCGAGGGCTCAACGTCAACATTGCCCTCGGGCGGCCGTGCTATTTTTATGGACAGCGAACTTGTCTTCGCCGTCACCAACTCTTCGAGCGTCAGCTTGACGATTTCTTCGGTGGAATAGTGCAGAATTACGTCTACAACAGCCATGCAAAAATTCGTTGAGTTCCGATGGAGGAATCTCCGACAATCTATGATATACCAGATCCCTGTCAAATCTGGACGAGAATCTGGACGAGTTTAGGTTGTGGTCTCTAGAGCCCAGCTCGGAGGTCCTTTGGATGATCCAACCATTCATCTACTGCGGAATTCCCATATCTACCACCCCTCCAAATTTCAGCACGATCCGACTGTTCAAACTCCGGGAACCTTCCGATGAGTGGACCAATTTTCGGATCCGTTTTCTGCGCGAATACATATCCGACCCAAATTCATGTTTCTTTATGAACGTGATATTGGACAAACTTTTTAGAGGAATTCTCTTCTAGGGTATTGTTTGTTGTTTTTAAACACGTGCCCGTAATTTTTTAAGCCTCCCCTGAGGTCATCTTCATCATCATGCTGGTGTCAAACTAGTCCGGCAATATTGCTCCAAGGCTGCCGACCTGCGCTAGACACGTCGTCACTTTGTTGAGCCGAGCTCAACTTCTTCGGATTATCGTCTCAGCAAGCCGAACAAGAGTCCGGCATCGCGAAGGATAAATCATCACCAACATCCCACGGATTACACGGAGCGGGCATACCGGCATCGCCACATGGTCACTTCATCAAGCCGGCATCGACCACGTCACGACCTGCATCGGCAGGGCCGCACTATTGCTTATTCAAGCTGGTGTCCATCACGCCGACCTACTTTGACTCATTGGCTGACATCGAGGCTTCGACATCTCGGCTGGACCGGGGGCTTCACCATCTCTTCATCAACCTACTCCGAAGACTTCGGCGTCACTAGCCGACCAGCTCCGTCATGTTAGCTGGACCGAGGGCTTTGCCTCGGCGAGCCAACCTTTGCCAGCATCGCCATACCGTCGCTCTATCGCCCATCAGGCAATGGGTGTGCGGATCGAGTCCCAATTTTCGGAATCACCTTTCTTAGGATTGCTACAACAAATAAACCAGGTGCTATTAACCCTAGTAGTTTTTGCTTGTTCGGGTTCATTTTTCCCAAGGAATTTTTACTCTGGTTTGTTCATCATATGTACACAAGTCTATCAAATGATGGCCGCATTAACGATGGTCGCATGGTGGTTCGGTCAGTTTCCGTACATGGTCCGGCGAACGCCGCATCCGGAACTCGGACCGACCTATGAATTCAGGCTTTGCCACGCCTTTACCGCATCACGCCGACGCCCTGCATCGACATTGACTTCGACGCCAGGCCATATTTCTTTTATTACTCACTTTGCATAAGTTATTTATTATGCAACGATTTTTTTAATTATTATTATTACTATTATCTCCGGTTTGCACTATTTTTTGTGCACAGGAAAATGATCCAGGTTGGGCAGTATCGTCAACTCGGCGTACTGACATACCACGTCACCTCTGCTGGACGGGGGGCGTCGTCAACACTTCATTACCTCATGCCAGGGACTTCGGCATCACTCTGCCGGCCCGCATTGACCGTGCTATGTCACCACTTCAGAGTGCCGAGCTCTTTGCTCCGCCACCTTGGGACCGGCTTGGGGGATGGAACCTTGTCCCGCATCAAGCTCGGGTCGCGTCATCAATACCGAACACATTAACCAGCTAAGTTGCCTTCATGCTCAAAGTTTTAAATTTTTAACTTGTGTTCGGTTCGACCAAGCATTATACCTTTTTGAAAAAAAAGTTGCTTGTAGAGAATCTCCTTGTCAAAACTTTGTTTGTGACACACAAATTCAAATACCATGTTTACTTGGGGGCTCCCTTGATGGAGATTTTCCTCTTGCATATGATTATACTTGTACGGCTTCATTCCTTGTTTGTGTATTACGCCACAATATGCACCATATTGACCTAAGCAATTTGCAAGCTGGGTTGCCTGGCTCCTGTGCTTACCCCTACGTTCCCGATTGTTCGGCTAGGGAGTAAAGGGAGCACCTCTGCGATTTTCACGACCGGGTCATCCGAGCTCTGACCTCAGACTGGGTGAAGCCGAAAGCTAGCGCTCTTATTGTTTTCAATCATGGTCGGCACACAACGGAACTCATGAGTACAAAAATCTATTGCACAACTCTCATAGTAATAATGAGCACCGAAGAAAGGTATCGGTGGGGGTACTATTTTCTTCGAAGATGCTTCTTACACTTCGTTAGTAATATAGCATAAGCTCCCTGAGCACGCTTTGTCTGTTACAGCCTTATGGCCTGATTGCCTAGTCATCAGAAACACCGTCGATACTCTCGACAGGCGGAGTACATGACACTTTTCGGCCCTTGGCCGAAGAGGGAGAAGCCAATGGTCGGTTAAGACGCGTTTTAAGTTCGGGTGAACACAAATATGATATAAGTACTTCGGTACATACAATCATTATACATAAAATTCTTACCCAAGTCACTTGGGGGCTCTTAAAATTTATATATGAGTTGTAAATGTGTTTTCTTCTTGGCCATTGCCAAAACACAACAGAAGCACAATTTTTTCTTTCTCTTCCAATTTTCGGATTGGCACCGAACACTTGATCTTGTTCGGACGTCATGTTTTTACTGACGTTTTTTGGTTTTCCAAGCTTATGGCACTTTTAAACTATTTGTGTGTTTTCAGCACAATCTCACAGTTCAACGCCGGACACCTTTAGATATTCGGCAAAAACATTCTCGGATATTGCTAAATATGCATCGGTTTCGAATTGTGTCTTCGATCAATAGTTGGGTTGCCCAGCTCCTGCGCTTGCCTCCTACGTTCCGCTTTGTTCGGCTAGGTGTGCAAAGGGAGAACCATTGCGATTGTGCTTCCAGCTCACATGGTTAAGCACCTCAGTGGAGAAAGCCGAAAACTGACTGTCACAATAAGCGTAAACTGGTCAGCGATCTGATGACTGTGTTAAATGACGGGCCATTCATAACATTGGCCGAAGTGTTTATGGCTTGACCTTGACTGTTGCCGAACACTACCGGGGGCTAGTAACTAGCCTCCCAAACAAAATCCTCAATATTTTGCTCTTATATTAGAGCTGAGGTTTCATGATCATGCTTAGCATGACAACCCAATGAAAGGAACCGATAGCGGGACTATTTTCTTTGAAAGACATTTTTTATGTTAAACAGTAATATAACATATCTCTCTGCGTACCTTTGTTTATAAAACCGTATGGCCAGATTGCCTTGTTTGTCGTAAATCTTTGCCCTCATAAAGGCTTTATAAAGTAGGACAAACACTCCTCGGCTAGTGGCCGAGGAGATGGAAGCCGATGGTCGGTCAACAAAGTTTTGTACAATGCGGATCCGGGCATTAATGATGTAAAGTACTTGGATACATAGAATCATTACACATAATTTGTGATTTTACTCTGGATATCAATTCTTAATTCGGCCACCCATGTCCGCATTAAGGCTCGGGGCTACTGGGCTTCGGGCTTATTATTTACTAATATTAAAGGGGCACATCGGTCCCCTGATCTGGTGTTGCCACCTGACCAGTGTCTCGGGGGCTACTGCATTGGCAATCTATTGTAGAAAATTTAAGTGCAATATAGTTTTCGAGGAGATTATGATCCTCAGGTTGGTCGGCCGCACCCAACCTGAGTCTCGAGGACTCTGCACACCACTTTTTGTGTCCCGAAGTATTCTGCCGAGCTAGGAGTTGATCCTCAGACCGATTTTGCAAATCAACCTGAGTCTCAGCAGCTACTGGGATCAGCGGTCTCATGTCATCCTTCAGGTGCATCTCGGGTTTTAGACCGATACACACCTTCAGGGCTACTGGCAATATATCTCGGCAGAGAATAAATTGCACCAATCAAAAATATCGACAAAAAATTGGCCCACAGTCGGGGTGGTGCATCACCTCAGAAGCAGTCCGGCATAAAGCTCGGGCGCTAGTGGCTGGCTCCATAGAGGGCATTTCCAACATTAAGCTCGGCTAAACTCCTTTAACTTTTTGGGACCAAGATGATCTATGACATCTTGGGTATAGTCCGGCGTTGGAGCTTGGACATTGTCCGGCGTTGGAGCTCGGATACATTTCGGCGTTGGAGCTCGGAAGCAGTCCGACATTGGTGCTTGGCTGCAAAAGATACCTTGAATGCAGTCCGGTGTTAGAGCTCGGACGCAAGAGGACACTGCCTCCCGGGAACAACTTCAAACCCGAGGTGTGGCATAAAAATAACAAGGCATTGATAAAGGCCGGAAACTTAAAGGTGCTCCTCGAATACCCGACGTGTAAACTCGTCGAATGCATTTCGGCGATCCTCAAGATCGAAGATGAGATGATTTGTTGAACCAGTTTTCAAGACCGACAACCGAAGATGAAGAATAGCTCGGAAGAATCGAGGAGCGTCCCTAACTTGAAGACCGGTTCAGGGGGCCACTGACAGTGTCCTGGACTAGGGGGTTCTCACCACGTCATCTCCCAGTCAGTTAGATTGGGCTGATGACCCCCATGGCCATATACTCATGGGCCAGTTCAGACAGCTGCCGCATACAAGGAAGATTCCAAAAGACTTGGTGGTCAAGACGAGGACTCCTCCCCCACCGGCGTATTCGGCTAGGACTCTTGTTATCCTAGGCCTCTGGTGCATTATATAAACCGAGGCCAGGCTAGTCGATGGATGAGATACAACAATCATACCATAGGCTAGCTTCTAGGGTTTTAGCCTCTACGATATCGTGGTAGATCAACTCTTGTAATACTCATATCATCAATATCAATCAAGCAGGACGTAGGGTATTACCTCCATCAAGAGGGCCCGAACTTGGGTAAACATCGTGTCCCCTGCCTCCTGTTACCATCGATCCTAGACGCATAGTTCGGGACCCCCTACCCGAGATCCGCCGGTTTTGACACCGACAGTGGGTCTACGATATAGCCCCTTGTATGTATGTGGCTTATTCATACGATGCGTTTACATATTTGACCGGAAATAGGTCCTTCGTGTGACACGAAGGGAATCACGAAAGATTCCGATAAGTCATCGAGTGGTTGACCAGCTCTCGCCGCATCATGACAGTCAGTTTTCGGCTTTCTCTACTGAGGTGCGTAACCAGGTGAACCGAAAGCACAATTGCAGTAGTTTTCCCTTTACTACCCTAGCCGATAGAGCGGAACATAGGACACCAAGCACAGGAGCCGGCCAACCCAAGTATTGACCCAAGACATGATTTAGAGCTGATGCATATAAGGCCAAACTCGCGGCGCCGAAGTACGCTATAGAGCTGTTCGGACTTGTCGGCAACTCGTTTGCTCCCATACCGAGCCCCTGGCGAGTTATGCCGAGGTGTATGTTTAAAACAACCATAGGGGAAAAACTTGATTCTTTAGAAAACAGCGGATTATTTTTACTGGGATCTGAGTGATGTGCCAATCGCTTATATAGATAACAAAGATGCAACCCCGGCTATTTGACATGCCATGGGTTGAAGGTGGAGGAAAAAGGCACTTTACAGGCTCGAAATAGAGAGTGTGATCTACAAAAAGTTATTTTGGACCTCCTGTCGCACGTCTGCGCCGCCTGTCCTCGGTTAAGGGATTCCTTGACAGGAATAACCCTTGGGTGATTATACGAACCCGAACTCTGGTAGAGTCCTCTGGGTGACCGGCCCTTGAGCTACCTGTAGAGGGAATAGTAAAAAGGAAAAGGGCAGTTAGAAAAGTAGGGGGGTTTGCAAGCCCACCCTCATTGTGCTTCCGCCGATGCCCAGGGTATTTCAAGTGCATAATTATGTATGCACTGTACCCACTTCGAAGGCATATTAGGCGAACGACAGAAGCCGGATTGCTAGTCCAATATGGACATTGATCGGTCATGTTGAATGGAGACCGGCGCCATGATGGCCGACGTGGTATGCGATGTGATAGGGCCGCTGCGTAGTTCGGCTGAGGTAGCCGTAGTATGATCTCCTATACGGAAGGAGTGTTCCGTGCGCTCACCTCTAGGGGTGTGTGTCACGTATACCATGTTTACTGTTTTTGCATCGGGGGGAAACTGCTTCTGACCCCCGTTGTTCGGTTGGTGAGCCTGTTCGTCGTCGCTATCGCCGGGCGGCCTCTTCCCCTTGTGTTCGACAGTTAACTTGTCGGCCTGTTTGAAGACCCAACAGCTTCTGTTGGTGTGATTAGCTGGTTTATTGGGGTGGACATGGATCTGGCAGGGCCTATCCAATATTTTGTCGAGATTGGATGGTCCGTCTTTGTTTGCCGTAAATGGCTTTTTCCGTTGGCCGGGTTTGGGGCCGCTGAATCCAGCGTGGACCGTTGTGTCCTGTGTGCCCTCATTATTATTGCGACGCTTGTTTTTATTGCGTCGTGGCTTTCCATTGTTGTCCCGCACTTCGGAGGTGCCCGGATCGCTGGCGCTATTGCTTCTACGGGCGAGCCAGCTGTCTCCTCCCGCCCAAAAGCGGGTCATCAGAGCGGTAAGGGCTGACATAGACTTTGGTTTTTCCTGACCGAGGTGGTGGGAAAGCCACTCGTCTTGGACGCTGTGTTTGAAGGCCGCGAGGGCTTCCGTGTTCGGACAGTCAACAATTTTGTTCTTTTTAACTAAAAACCTAGTCCAGAGCTTTCTGGCGCATTCTCGGGGCTGCTGGACAATGTGACTTAGGTCATCGGGATCCGGTGGCCGGACATATGTACCTTGAAAGTTATCACAGAAGGCATCTTCCAACTCCTCCCTGCCGCCAATTGAGTTTAGGCAGACTGTTTAACCAGTGCCGAGCTGGTCCTTTGAGTTTTAATGGGCGGTATTTGATGGCATGAAGGTCGTCTTCGTGGGCCATGTGGATATGGAGAAGGAAATGCTCGATCCACACCGTGGGATCTGTTGTTCCTCGTATGATTCGATATTCACGGGTTTAAACCCTTCTAGGAATTCATGCTACATTACTTCGCCAGTGAAGCAGAGTGGGTGAGCGGCGCCTCTATATTGGGCCACGTCGCGACGTAGCTTAGATGGAGTCCGTTTGCGGTTTTCGGCCCGGTCATGACTAGACTTGTCATGTCCAAATAGGTAGCCGCCATTGCGCGTCGAGGCGCGTCCTCGTGATCTGTAGATCGATCTGGTGTGTTCTGCTCTACTGTCCAGGTCCTGCCGAGGGTCATATGTATGATCCCGAGCTATTTTATCTCTGTTTTTCGTTGGGTTGAGGCGGGCTGCTGTTCGGCTTGAGCTGCCGCTTTATCCCGACCGCATGGTGGTCGGTTAACCGCATTATCCTGACCGCGTGGTACAGGTTCCGGCGCCTCCTCATCGAACTGAGGTAGCAATCTGCGCTTCGGGTAACCCTTGGTTGTGCACTTGAGGCCGTATTCTTCAGCTATTAGGATGTCTGTCCATCTATCGTTGAGAAGGTCTTGGTCAGCTTGGAGCTGTTGTTGCTTCTTTTTCAGGCTCCTTGCGGTGGCCAATAGCCGGCGTTTAAAGCGCTCCTGCTCGAGAGGTTCCTCAGGAACGATGAAATCCTCGTCGCCGAGGCTCTCCTCATCCTCGGAGGGCGGAAGATAATTACTGTCCTCCGAGTCTTCATGTGTGGCCTGTTCATCAGGGCTATCATGCCCGTCTTCTCGTTCATCCTGTTCGGACGTTGCCTCGACAGGGTCTTCATTGTCTCCGGCATTGTCTGGGTGTTGTTTTCTACGGTGCCGGCATTGCTGTCTTTTGCACGACGTGACTTAGAGCAGCGCTGCTGACGCTGGCGTCTAGGCTGTGTCTTAGGACGCTTATCCTCGACTGGATCTTCTTTGTCATCGCCGTTAGTTTCTTTAGGTGTATCCACCATGTATATGTCGTATGAAGAAGTGACCGTCCAATGTCCGGCAAACGGCAGGTTTTGGTCCTGCTCCTTATTGGCATCGTCGTCTATACTGTGAAGGTCTTCGGAGCCGTAATCGAGCATGTCGGTTAAGTGCTCGATAGTGGCTATGGAGTGGGTGGAGGGTGGGAAGCAAAATTCTCCATCATCAGCCCCTAGTTCGAACCGAACATAGTTCTACTATGATTCCCCCGCCAAGGACTGGTTTTTTAATGAGCTTAGCACATCGCCCAAGGGTGAGTGCTGGAAGATGTCTGCGGTGCTGAACTCGAAGATCGATAAACGATCAAGTTTGGCATCCGTCGACTCACATGGTTCGGAACTTATACCCAGAGACGAGTCCAGGGTTCCGGTGACACAAATATTGTGTGAGTTTAAGTCCATGTGCAGCTCCAACGCCGGGGAATCTACGACCTCTGTGGTGGGGTTGAGCTTCCCGTCCTTGGATGGCGATGTCTGCTCCGGATCTAAGGCCAGAGTGGTCATAGGAGCTATCTCCTGAGTGTGGTCCGATGACAGATTTAGGTCATGTTCATCGAGGTGACCAGGAGTGATCGTCGCGGTCTCAAATCCGGTGAAGATCAAATCTCCACGGATATTCATGATGTAGTTCAAGCTCCCAAATCTGACCTGATGGCCAGGGGCGTAGCTATTGAGCTTCTCCAGATGGCCAAGCGAGTTGGCCCGCAGTGCGAAGCCGCCGAACACGAAGATGTGTCCAGGGAGGAAGGTATCACCTTGGACAACATTGTTGTTGATGATTGAAGGGGCCATCGAACCTTTTGAGGATGACACAGTGGAACTCTCAATTAAAGCACCAATGTCGGTGTCAAAACCGGTGGATCTCGGGTAGGGGGTCCCGAAGTATGCGTCTAAGGTCGATGGTAACAGGAGACAGGGGACACGATATTTACCCAGGTTCAGGCCCTCTCTACGGAGCTAATACCCTACGTTCTGCTTGATTGATATTAATGAATATGAGTATTACAAGAGTTGATCTACCACGAGATCATAATGGCTAAACCCTAGAGGTCTAGCTTGTATGGCTATGGTAATGAATATCTCCCCCTCCAGACTAAGTCCTTCGGTTTATATAGACACCGGGAGGAACTAGGGTTACACAAGGTCGGTTACAAAGAAAGGAATCCACATGTTTGGTCGCCAAGCTTGCCCTCCACGCCAAGGAGAGTCTCATCCGGACATGGGTGCAGTCTTCGGTATTCGTATCTTCATAGCCCATCAGTCCAGCCCATGGCTAACAGTCCGGACGCCCGAGGACCCCTTAGTCCAGGACTCCCTCAGTGATCCCTTTATTCTAACAAGACAAGCAACAAAGGTGCTTTATCTACCAGACACTCTTTTGCACGGAAAATGGCGAGTTGTGCAAAACTTTGAGCACAGACACTTGTGGAGTGTGACTGAAACTGAAGTGTAAAAGGGCCCCGGTGATGGTGGACTAACATACCAGGATGAGACTCTACGGAAGTTCTGTTGCAAGCTGATGATGACTCTATGGAAGTTCCGGTGCGAAGCAGAGTGCGAAGGGACCGGGAACGTGTGCTCATTGATGCTGCAACAGTTGAAGGCATCAAGAAAAGAAGAAAGGTGGTAGCGGATGGACATGGGAGCGGGGATGAGGAAAATAGGACTGATCATACTATGCTGCAATATTGTAGTGATGATGAGGAAAACAGGAGTGGGCATAGAGTTCCTTGTTTTCATATCGACGACGATGAGTAGAGAAGGTAAATTTTCTGTCCTTGGTGAGCTAATGCTATTTTGTCTCCTTGGTAGTTGTTGTTGATGTGATCCTGATGTAGTTTTTGTACTACAATTGTCTTGGTACCAAAATGCATGAGACTGTGTAGTGATGGAGAGGCAGATGATGGTTGAAGATACAATGCAAAATGATGTAGTTTTGGTGATCATGAAGTTTTGGTGATGGAAGATACAATGCAAAATGAAGATGTTGTTTTGGTGAACTGAAGATGCAAAATGATGCTCTAGTAGTTTTGGTGAACTAAAGATGTTGTTTTTAGAGCTGTTTTTCTTAGTTTTGGTGATCATGTAGTTTTTGTTGTGATGTAAAAGATTGCAAAATGATGTTGTTTTTGGACTGCAGATGTTTTTTGAACTTAAGATGTTGTTTTTGGTGATCATGTAGTTTTGGTGATCCTTAAGTTTTTTTGACCTGAAGATGTTGTTTTTGGTGAACTGAAGATGTTGTTTTCAGAGCTGTTTTTAACTGAATTTTGCACATGGGCGCGCTCCATTTCACTGTGAGCAAAAAAATATGCGCGAGCGGGGACTCGAACCCACGACAGTGCCCTCATTTCACCATGTTTCTACCACTGGGCTAGGAAGAGGCTACTGGTCTTCTACTCTATGCCATCTCTTTTCAAATCATCAAACCAGTCAAGTATCAAACACAGACATCACTGACAAGTGGGCCACTCGACCCACTCGCTGAAAAGTGGGCCATTTTTCTACTCTACCCACTCGACCCTTTTCCCCCTGAGCTACCAAAAAATATTGGCGCGGGGCCAAAAAATAATGCGCGAGCAGGGTCTCGAACCCACGACCGAGTGCTTGTTTCAACACGTTCACTACCACTAAGCTAGAAAGAGACTTTTGGTTATGTACCCGAACGAAACTACATGTGTTTGAGAGAGTGGCTGTCTCTCAAACAAGTCGACCCTCCTCTCCCACAACTAACAAGTGGACCCTCCTGAGGGAGTCCTGGACTAAGGGGTCCTTGGGCGTCCAACCTGTTAGCCATGGGCCGGACTGATGGGCTGTGAAGATATGAAGACCGAAGACTGCATCCGTGTCCGTATGGGAGTCTGCTTGGCGATCAAATAAGTAGATTCCTTTCTTTACAACCGACCTTGTGTAACCCTAGATCCTCCCGGTGTCTATATAAACCGGAGGACTTAGTCCGGAGGGAGGACAATCATTACCATAGTCATACAGGCTAGGCTTTTAGGGTTTAGCCATCTTGATCTCGTGGTAGATCAACTCTTGTAATACTCATATTCATCAAGATCAATCAAGCAGGAAGTAGCGTATTACCTCCATAGATAGGGCCCGAACCTGGGTAAACATCGTGTCCCATGTCTCCTGTTACCATCGACCTTAGACGCACAGTTCGGGACCCCCTACACGAGATCCGCCGGTTTTGACACCGACATTGGTGCTTTCATTGAGAGTTCCTCTGTGTCGTCCTCAAAAGGTTTGATGGCTCCTTCAGTCATCCACAATGACATTGTCCAAGGGGAGGTCTTCCTCCCCGGACCGATCTTCGTGTTTGGCGGCTTCGCACTGCGGGCCAACTTGCTTGGCCATCTGAAGCACATCGACAGCTACGCCCCTGGCCGTCAGGTTAGATTCGGGAGCTTGAACTACGTCGCGGATATCCGCGGAGACTTGATCTTCGACGGATTCGATACCACGGCAATCGCTCCTCGTCACCTTGATGAACATGACTTAGATCTGTCATCGGGCCATACCCAGGAAATTGCACCTGTAACCGTTCTGGCCTTAGATCCGAAGCAGGGCGCGCCATCCGAGGACAGGAAGCTTAACCCCGCCATGGAAGCCGCAGACTCCACGACATTGGAGCCGCACACAAACCTAACCTCTGGTGATGCCTGTGTCACTGGAATCTCGGGCTCGTTTCCGGTTAAAAGTTCCGAACTATGTGCGTCCGCGCCTGTCGAGCATGATCAGTTATCGATTGCCGAATTCAGCGCCACGGACATCTTCCGACACTCACCCTTGGGTGATGTGCTGAATTCATTAAGAAATCTATCCTTAGCGGGGGATTCACAGTCGAACTATATCCGGTTCGAACTAGAAGCTGATGACATGGAATTTTGCTTCCCACCCGCCACCACTTCATAGCCATGGTCGAGGATTTAACCAACATGCTCGATTATGACTCCGAATACATCGACGGTATGGACGACGATGCTGATGAGGAGCCAAACCAAAATCCACCATTTACTGGACGCTTGACGGCCACTTCTTCGTATGATGTGTACATGGTGGACACACCCAAAACAACCAACGACAATGACAAAGAAAATCCAGTCGAGAATAAACCTCCCGAGACACAACAAAAGTGCCAGCGTCCTCGGTGCCGCTCTAAGTCACGTCGTTCAAAAGTCAACAATGCTAGCACCAAAGAAAATAATATTCTGGACGACGCCAAAAACAATGAAGACCTTGCTGAGGTAACATCCGAACAGGAGGAGCAAGAAAACGGGCAAGCCAGCCCCGACGAACAGGCCAGGCCCAATGACTCGGAGGACGGTTGTTATCGTTCAGTCTCCGAGGATGAGGAAAGCCTCGGCAACGAAGATTTCATCGTGCCTGAGGAACCTCTCGAGCAGGAGCGCTTCAAGCGCCAGCTAATAGCCACCGCAAGGAGCCTGAAAAATAAGCAGCAGCAGCTTCAAGCTGACCAAGATCTGCTCATCGACAGGTGGACTGATGTTCTGGCAGCTGAAGAATATGGCCTCAGACGCCCAGCCAAGAGTTACCCGAAGTGAAGGTTGCTACCTTAGTTCGATGGAGAGGTGCCGGAGCCCAGACCTCCCTTGCGTAATGCGGCCGATCGACCACTACACGGTCAGGATAGTGCGGCAGACCGACCACCACGTGGTCGGGATAGAGCGGCAACTCAGGCCGAACAGCAGCCTGCCTCACCGCCACGTAAAGATAGAGACAAAATAGTTTGGGGTCATACATACGTCCTCCGACAGACCCTGGATAGCAAAGCAGGATATACCTGATCAATTTACAGATCGCGAGGACGTACCTCGACACGTGATGATGGCTACCTATTCGGACGTGACAAACCTAGTCATGCCCAAACTGACAACCGCGACGGACTCCATCGGAGCTACGTCGCGATGCGTCCAGGTATAGAGGCGCCACACACCCTCTTTTCTTCACTGATGAAGTAATGGATCACGAATTCCCCGAAGGGTTCAAACCCGTCAATATCGAATCATACGACGGGACAACTGATCCCGCGGTATGGATCGAGGACTTTATCCTCCACATCCACATGGCCCGCGGAGATGACCTCCGTTCTATCAAATACCTCCCACTAAAGCTTAAAGGACCAGCTCGGCACTGGTTAAACAGCCTGCCTGAAAATTCTATCGGCAGCTGGGAGGACTTGGAAGAAGCCTTCCTCGACAACTTCCAAGGTACATATGTCTGGCCACCAGACACCGATGACTTAAACCACATAGTTCAACAACCTGGAGAGTCAGCCAGGAAATTCTAGACTAGGTTCCTAACCAAAAAGAACCAGATCGTCGACTGTCTGGATGCCGAAGCCCTAGCAGCCTTTAAACATAGAATCCGCGACGAATGGCTCGCCCGCTACCTCGGCCAAGAAAAGCCAAAATCTATGGCAGCCCTCACGGCACTCATGACCCGCTTTTGCGCAGGTGAGGATGTTGGCTGGCTCATAGCAAAAACACAACCAGCGAGGCAGGCCCCTCCGAGGTCAAAAACATCAATGGGAAGCTCCGACGTAACAGACACAAACGCCGAAGCAATGGTGATAATACCGACGACACTACAGTCAACGCCGGATTCAGCGGCTCCAAGTCCAGCCAGCGGAAGAAACCATACAAAAGAAACAATCAGGGGCCATCCAGCCTGGACCACATACTCGATCGCCCGTGCCAGATACATGGCACCCCAGACAAACCAGCCAATCATACCAATAGAGATTGTTGATTTTTCAAACAGGCCGACAAATTAAACACCGAGAACAGGGAAAAGGGATCACAAAGCGAGGACGACGACGAGGAGCCCCGGCAACCGAACACAAGGGGATAGAAGAAGTTTCCCCCCAAGTCAAAACAGTGAGCATGGTATATGCTACACACATCCTCAAAAGGGAGCGCAAGTGCGCACTAAGGGACCTCTACGTGATAGAGCCAGTCGCCCCAAAATTCAACCCATGGTCGTCATTCCCGATCACCTTTGATCGTCGGGATCATCCAACTAGTATCTATCATGGCGGCTCAGCCGCGCTAGTCCTCGGCCCTATCATTGACGGATTTCACCTGACGCGCGTCCTTATGGACGGGGGTAGCAGCCTCAATCTGCTCTATCAGGACACAGTGCACAAAATGGGCATTAATCCATCACGGATCAAACCCACAAAGACTACCTTCAAAGGAGTCATACCAGGTGTAGAGGCCCGCTGTACGGGCTCAATCACGCTCGAGGTTGTCTTTGGATCTTCGGACAATTTCCAAAGCGAGGAGTTAATCTTCGACATAGTCCCCTTCCACAACGGCTATCACGCACTCCTCGGACGGACTGCATTCGCCCAATTCAATGCAGTGCCACACTATGCTTATCTCAAGCTCAAGATGCCTAGTCCACGTGGCGTCATAACAGTCAATGGAAATACGGAAAACTCCCTCCGTACAGAAGAGCACACAGCTGCCTTAGCAGCAGAAGTACAGAGCGGCCTTCTCAAGCAGAACCTTAATTCAGCTGCCGAGCCCACGGACACCGTCAAGAAGGTCTGAACTACCCTGCAGCAGGACAACTCAGCTCGTCAGGAGCTAGACTAGCAATTCGGCCTTCGTCTCAGTCCTGGTCAAGTAGTGGCATTCGCACCATGCATACATAACTACGCACTCAAAATTCCATGGGCATCAATGGAGGCATAGCTAGTTTGTGATCAATAGTATGGCTCAACCGACACAGGATACACACATACTTTCACTTTTATTCATTTCCTTTTCAGGTTTCAATCCTGCAGGCCCCATCTGATGGCCTGATCACCAGTCCTCTTGAAGGATAAACACACCAAGACGGTGAGAAACGCAGATGTACGGGGGATTTTCAAGGTGGTTTCGTTAACAATCACTCTACCTGTTTTTTCAGGACCCACATGCAGCTCTCCCTTGGTTTTTGGCATGTTAAATAGCATGTTGCTTATCACACTACTTGTATCAATGCGCCTCGATGTATTAATCAAATTACAATGAAAATAGTTCGCGGCTGGAGCTTTAGGGCCCCAGCTTATCACCTTTGCACCCTTTCTATTTTCTTTTTTTTCTTGTTCTCCCCTGTGGGTAACCCTATCAGGTAGCACCCGTACACTTTGGTACATTTGATTTTTGCCAGGGGCTTCATAGCACCCCACACTACGGCAACAAAAGTCCAAACACTTTTCATAGTATAGTTCGGCACCCCGAATTTAGCACTATGTGCATTGGCTCCGAATCATGTCTTTAGTCAATAGTTGGGTTGCCCGGCTTTTGTGCTTGCTACCTTACGTTTTGATATATCGGCTAAGGTAGTAAAGGGAGAACTACTGCGATTGTGCCTTGGTTTATCCAAAGGAGCGCCTCAGTAGAGAAAGCCAAAAATCGACTGTCATGATGCGGCGAGAGCCGGTCAGCTCTTCAAGGTTGTAAATCGTTGGAGATTTCTTCCACATTACGCGAAGGATCGGTATTTCCCGATCAGACGCTTATAGCACCCTGGTTCAGATACTAGGGGCTGCGCCCATGTTTTTATTGTCAAACTCCTATGGCTAAGTGAGGGCGTTCAATCCGCATAGTCTGATTGCCTGGTTCATTGCGCTAAACAACTCCTTCAAGGACCATATAATTGGATCAAGATTGTTTAGATTCCACCCCAAACACCTCCTTACTACCTATGTGGGGGCAGAAGTTGACGACTGGCCAACCCTCAGATTTCATACAACACGGCCGCACAGGAGGTAAAATTTAAAACATAACAAGCATTATATTACAAACCCACTTTGTTTTGTCATACAAGGTAGAAGGAACTTGAATACATTCAGTCAAAGATAATGTCCTGCGAACACTGCGTCGCTACAATACGAGACCCCTCTAGGACATCGCCAAAATACTGCTCGAGTATACGGTGCTCCTTGCCCTCGGGCGGCCTCTCGGTCACAAGCTTGATGGCGTCCATCTTCGCCCACCAGACCTTGACGCGGGCAAAGGCCATACGCGGGCCATCGATGCAGACGGACCGCTTGACGGCGTCCAGCCTAGGGAGGCATCCACCAGCCTCTTCACGAGGCCGAAGTAACTGTCGGGTATAGCTTGCTTTGCATACTAAATGCCTTACCCGCCGCAATCGTCCTGGCCTCCTGGATCTCTTAGAGGGCACCCTGGGCCTCAGTCTGGGCCGTCTGCGCACTCTGATGAGCCTTGGCGACTTCGGTCTCTTGAGCCGACGCATCATGCTCCAAGGTCTCGCACTTCCTCACCGCGTCCTGGAGCTCTTGTTGGACGTCGTTGACCTGAGCCTTGAGCTTCTTACGAGCGGCCTGCTCCTTGACGGCCTTCCCCTCGGCTTTGGCCAGGGCCTTTCTCAGGGCCTCGACCTCGGTCGTCGCTTCTATACATATCATGACACTTCGGTCAATTCATATCATTTTACTTTTTTCGAATACATAATGGGTTATCACATACCTTATTTTTCTTGGAGCTGCCTCCTCACCTGGCCGAGCTCCTCCTCGGCCAGCTCTAGTCTCCACTTCAGTCCAGAGACCTCGGCAGTATGCGAGGCTGCCGCCAACAGCGATGCATGCATATTCATTTCCGACAAATGTAGTTAGTTTCCTATAATAAAGGATTGATCCTATGTCCGGCTTTTTTCTTTCCGAACACCGGACAGTGTCTCAGGGGCTACTGTCTATATTGGGATTTTCTCTTTTTTGCATTGCTTACCTCAAAACCTGTCAGGAGGCTGCTGCAGGCTCCGGTTAGTCCGCTCTTGGCGGACTGAAACCTTTCAATTATTGTGCCCATAAGAACACGGTGCTCATCCACAATGGAAGCGCTTCCAGCAGATTCTGGTTTGCCCTTGGTTGGACAGGGGTCAACGGCGGAATAGGCATACCCCCTTCTTTCGAAGGAGGTTGCGCGCCGGATTCCGGAGCCGTATCGGTCTCCGGAATCGAATCCGGCTGAGGGCCGAACTGAATACGGCCCTCACCACCAGTCTCCATGGGGATTGGCTCCCCTAGTGTCCGGCGATGGAGGCCTCGCCTTCTGGCGCCTCCTGAGCCTCCCCCGGCATGGGAAAGTCCTTCGGGACGGCACCTCTGCGTCGCTTTTTGCCTTGGGGGAGTAAGCGGTCGGCGGTGACTCGCTGGCCATTGCCTTTGAATCCAACGAACTGCAACTATCGTTGGTAGCTATCGTGGGCCGGACTGCAATGACATAATTAAACCATGTAAAATACCACAAGGTACAAAGGCCGGATTATTGGACGTGTACGGGTTCTTAGCACTCATGAGGCAGCCAGGGGCTTGTTCCGGGGGCGTCGATCCGGACTGCTGTCGACGTCCCATAAGGAGCTGCCCACGAGTGGGCCTTTCCCCTTCTTGGGCGCCTCCGCCTCCAGAATTGTGGAGGCCGCCCTCTTCTTCCTCCCCCCATCAGGGAGAGAATCACTTTCCTCCTCCTCATCACCATCGTCTTCGGCGGCGGAGGAGCGGGTCTTGTCTTCGGACGTCGTGTCCGGAGCGCCCTTGCAGCGGGGGCCACTCCAGGCCCCCTTGGCCTTCCCCTTGGCCTTCTTCTCCGGCGCCTTATAGGGCGCCATCACCAGCATCTTCTCTTAACGCGGGATGACTGGTTCTTCAGGCAGCGGAGCCGGACACTGGATCCGCTTCGCCCCCTCCATCCAGTCCTGAAGAAGCAATGACAATAAGAGCTTAGATATCATCCTTGAAACAAGCAAGTAGGGGATGCATTAAAAATGACATACCTCATTGGCGAGGTGGTTAATGTTGTGCCCGCGGTCCGAATCTGTGGCCGGCGGTGTCTCGTTGCCCTTGAAGAGCAACTTCCAGGCGTCTTCGTGAGTGGTTTCGAAGAGCCTCTTCAGGGTATGGTGCTTTTTCGGACTGAACTCCCATAGAGGGTAGCTTCGGCTTTGGCACGGGAGAATCCGGCAAACTAGCATCACCTAGATTACATCGACAAGTTTGACATCTTTGTCCACCATGCTTTGGACGCGCGCCTGCAACGCTATCAGCCCATCTGGCGAATACCAGTTCGGGCTCTTCTCGACCCAGGAGGTGAGTCACATGGGAGCGCCGGAGTTGAATTCCGCAGCTGTGGCCCAGGTGGCGCCGTGGGGTTCTGTGATGTAGAACCACTGTTTCTGCCATTCCTTTACAGTCTCCACGAAAGTGCCTTTTGGCCAGGAGACATTGGTCAGCTTGCTCACCATGGCGCCTCCGCACTCCGCGTGATGGCCATCCACCACCTTCGGCTTCACGTTGAAGACCTTGAGCCACAGCCCGAAGTGGGGTTGGATGCGGAAGAAGGCCTCACACACGACGATGAACACCGAGATGTTGAGGAAGGAGTTCGAGGATAGATCATGGAAGTCTAGCCCGTAATAGAACATCAGCCCACAGACGAAGGGGTGGAGTGGAAACCCTAACCCGCGAAGGAAATGGGGGATGAATACCACCCTCTCACTGGGCTTCGGAGTGGGGACGACTTGCCCCTGGGCTGGAAGATGGTGGGCGATTTCCTTCGCCAGGTACCCGGCCGCCTGAAGCTCGGCAATGTCCTTCTCCTTGACGGAGGAGGCCATCCACTTGCCCTGACCTCCGAATCCGGAGCTGGTTGAGTTCTTGCTCGAGTGGGAAAAAGATGAGAACTTGGGCGCTGGAGCTCAAGAGTGGAAGGGCAGAGGAAGAGAGAAGGCGTGGGTGAAGAAAGGGGATTCTTATCTCCTTATAAAGGTAGTGAATATTGAACGCCTCCCCACTCGCCTTCAAACTCGCCTATTCCCAAGGGTTGTGTGAACGGCACGGTTGGGTTACCCATGCCCGTATTGATGAGAATCCCGCAATAAGGGGACACGATCACTACTTTGACAAGATGTGCCAATGGCAACCGTGTCTCGAAACGCGGAACGACAAACAAAAACGGTTCGATATAATGACCGGACAGACATGATGTCATCTTAAAAAAAGTTGTCAGTAGATGGGATTTGTGAAATATTATACTCTCCACGGTTGTGTGTGTGGTGCTTTTGTTGCAGATCCGGACACGTTCATTACATCCAAAGACCATTTTAGAGTTCGGAAGGGGGAACCCGCCTTGCAATGCAAAAGACAGATCTATGCACCGGATACCTTGTCATTAAATCTAGGTTCAGGGGCTACTGAGGGAGTCCTGGACTAAGGGGTCCTCGGGCGTCCAGCCTGTTAGCCATGGGTCGGACTGATGGGTTGTGAAGATATGAAGACCGAAGACTGCACCCGTGTCCGGATGGGACTCTCCTTGGCGTGGAAGGCAAGCTTGGTGATCAAATAAGTAGATTCCTTTCTTTGTAACTGACCTTGTGTAACCCAAGATCCTCCCGGTGTCTATATAAACCAGAGGACTTTGTCTGAAAGGAGGACAATCATTACCATAGTCATACAGGCTAGGCTTTTAGGGTTTAGCCATCTCGATCTCGTGGTAGATCAACTCTTGTAATACTAATATTTATCAAGATCAATCAAGTAGGAAGTAGGGTATTATCTCCATAGAGAGGGCCTGAACCTGGGTAAACATCGTGCACCCTATCCCCTATCTCCTGTTACCATCGACCTTAGACGCACAGTTCGGGGCCCCCTACCCGAGATCCACCGGTTTTGACACCGACACCTCCTCCTCTCATTTCCCCATTCTTTTCCTTCCTCTCCCGCAACTCCTTGCTCTCCTCCGCTGCTGCCGCATCTCATCTCCCACTGAGCAACCGCCGCCGCTGACCGCGGAGGTATGAATCCGCTGCCTTCCTCTTCCGCAACTTCTTCCTCTCCTAAAAGGTTAGGGTTTTCTGCTACTGTTTACTGGGTTCGATTAGGGTTTGAATGGATTAGGGATTAGATTCGCTTAGGGTTTGATTCGATTGGAGGGGGGAATGGGTGGGGTGGTGTTGTGCTGGCCTTGGATTAGTGTTCGTTTGGAAATTTGGGCCAGATGATTTGAAAGCCCACAACTCAGCTGGCTGGCCTAGCAAAATATAATATGAATCCGCCGACTCCTTCCTCTTAATTTAGTAGCAAAATATGATATGGTTCAAATTAGGTAAAGTAGATAGATTAGGTTTCTTATCTACTATTGAGGCCCTGTTGATGTTGATGTTTTTGTTGCTAGTAAAATATGGAATGAGTAGAAGAAGAAAATAGAGTGATGTTGATGTTTTTGCCATCAGAAATGTCCTTGTTTCTTACTACTGTTGATGGGTGTTGTTTTTGCCATCAGTAACTTTCTGTCATTTCGTGTCCATGGATTGAAATGTTGGTTGTTATATATTGATTGTAGTATATTTGTGCCTTAATACCTTTTTTGCCATTTATAGTAGATTTATAGATATGTTCAGATATGTTTATGCCAAATTTCAGATATGGATGCGTTTAGATAGGGATATTTTCTGTCATTTATGCCAATGTTCAGATATGTTCATTTATAGATATGGAACAATGTTGAGTCATGTTTATAGATGTGTCTTGTTTATAGCTTTTGGTCCATTTATAGTAGATATGGTTCTAGTTGTGTTCTGGTCCATTTAGAGTAGATTTTAGTGCGGTTGTTGTTGGTGGTCACCTGATGATGTTGCTGTTGTTATTCTTGTTGTGGTTACCTGATGGGTGCTGTTGATGTTGATGGGTGCTGTTGATGTTGTTATTCTTGTTGCTGATGATGATTGCCCCTTTGCCAAGATATACTAGGAGCAAATTGAGGCCATTGCCATTTATAGTAGTATTCCAAATTGAGGCCCTGGCAAACACATGTAGTAAATATTCTACTTTTTTGAAGTGCTTGTTTCCTATTTATGTCCAGTCCTATTTATGGTAACTTGTTGCTTAATTACAATGCTACTTTTCAGAGAAGTGAGATGGCTGGCTTGGAAGGTTTCGAGTTCTTCGATATCGTAATTGAGAAATCTTGTAGTAGGCAGGTATATTCAAGACAATATCTCCCCGACACCCATCTCTTAATCATCACTCTGTTGTCTAGTGCTTGATTGGCACAATTAACCACTGCTTGACCCTCGATGGAGAGGCTGCCTGACAAGTTTGCGAAGATGCTCGCCGGCCGTGAGCCCCACAAAGTGAAGCTGGGGGAGGCCGGCAGCGGGCGTCGCTGTTGGGGAACGCAGTAATTCCAAAAAATTCCTATGCACACGCAAGATCCATCTAGGTGATGCATACCAATGAGAGGGGAGAGTGTTGTCTACATACCCTCGTAGACTGTAAGCGGAAGTGTTATGACAACGCGGTTTATGTAGTCGAACGTCTTCATGATCCGACCAATCGTAGCACCGAAGGTACAACACCTCTGTGATCTGCACACATTCAGCTCGGTGACGTCCCATGAACTCTTGATCTAGCTGAGCGTCGATGGAGAGCTGCGTCAGCACGACGGCGTGATGATGGTGATGATGAAGCTACCGCCTAAGCACTACAACGATATGACCAAGGTGGATTATGGTGGAGGGGGGCACCGCACACGGCTAAGACAATGTCAACTTGTGTGTCTATGGGGTTCCCCCTCCTCCATATATAAAGGAGTGGAGGAGGGGGAGGCACTGGCCCTCTATGGCACGCCCAATGGAGTCCTACTCCCACTGGGAGTAGGATCCCCCTCCCTAGTTGGATTAGGAGAGGAAGGGAAGGGGAGAGAGGGGGAAATGAAAGGGGGGCCGGCCCCCCACCCAATTCGGATTGGGATTGGGGGGTGCGCCCCCTCCTAGGATCCCTTCTCCTCTCTCCCACTATGGCCCAATAAGGCCCATATACTTCCCGGGCGGTTCCGGTAACCTCCCGGTACTCCGGTATATTCCCGAACTCACCCGGTACCATTCCGATGTCCAAACATAGGCTTACAATATATCAAACTTTACGTCTCGACCATTTTGACACTCCTCGTCATGTCCATGATCGCATCCGGGACTCCGAACAACCTTGGGTACAACAAAACACATAAACTCATAATACCGATCGTCACCGAATGTTAAGCGTGCGAACCCTACGGGTTCAAGAACTATGTAGACATGACCGAGACTCATCTCCGGTCAATAACCAATAGCGGAACCTGGATGCTCATATTGGTTCCTACATATTCTACGAAGATCTTTATCGGTCAAACCACATAACAACATACGTTCTTTGCCATGGGTATGTTACTTGCCCGAGATTCGATCGTCGCTATCTCAATACCTAGTTCAATCTCGTTACCGGCAAGTCTCTTTACTCGTTCTGTAATGTAACATCCCATAACTAACTCATTAGTCACATTGCTTGCAAGTCTTATAGTGATGTGCATTACCGAGAGGGCCCAGAGATACAACTCCAATACACGGAGTGACAAATCCTAACCTTGATATATGCCAACTCAACAAACACCATCGGAGACACCTGTAGAGCATATTTATAGTCACCCAGTTATGTTGTGACGTTTGATAGCACATTAAGTGTTCCGCCGGTATTTGGGAGTTGCATAATCTCATAGCCATAGGAACATGTATAAGTTATGGAGAAGGCAATAGCAGTAAACTAAACGATCATCGTGCTAAGCTAACGGATGGTTCAAGCCAATCACATCATTCTCTAATGATGTGATCCCGTTCATCAAATGACAACTCATTGTCCATGGCTAGGAAACTTAACCATGTTTGATCAACGAGCTAGTCAAGTAGAGGCATACTAGTGACACTCTGTTTGTGTATGTATTCACACATGTACTAAGTTTCTGATTAATACAATTCTAGCATGAATAATAAACATTTATCATGATATAAGGAAATATAAACAACAACTTTATTATTGACTCTAGGGCATATTTCCTTCTATCTCCCACTTGCACTAGAGTCAATAATCTAGATTACATCGTGATGATTCTAACACCCATGGAGTCTTGGTGATGATCATGTTTTTCTCGTGAGAGAGGCTTAGTTAACAGGTCTGCAACATTCAGATCCGTATGTGTCTTGCAAATCTCTATGTCTCCCTCCTTGACTTGAACGCGAATGGAATTGAAGCATCTCTTGATGTGCTTGGTTCTCTTGTGAAATCTGGATTCCTTTGCCAAGGCAATTGCACCAGTATAGTCACAAAAGATTTTCATTGGACCTGATGCACTAGGTATGACACCTAGATCGGATATGAACTCCTTCATCCAGACTCCTTCATTCGCTGCTTCCGAAGCAGCTATGTATTCCACTTCACACGTAGATCCCGCCATGATGCTCTGCTTGGAACTGCACCGACTGATAGCTCCACCATTCAATAAAAATACTTGTCCGGTTTGTGACTTAGAGTAATCCGGATCAGTGTCAAAGCTTGCATCGACGTAACTGTTTACAACGAGCTCTTTGTCACCTCCATAAACGAGAAACATATCCTTAGTCCTTTTCAGGTATTTCAGGATGTTCTTGACCGATGTGCAGTGATCCACTCCTGGATTACTTTGGTACCTCCCTGCTAAACTAATAGCAAGGCACACATCAGGTCTGGTACACAGCATTGCATACATGATAGAACCTATGGCTGAAGCATAGGGAATGACTTTCATTTTCTCTCTATCTTCTGCAGTGGTCGGGCATTGAGTCTGACTCAACTTCACACCTTGTAACACAGGCAAGAACCCTTTCTTTGCTTGATCCATTTTGAACTTCTTCAAAACTTTATCAAGGTATGTGCTTTGTGAAAGTCCAATTAAGAATCTTGATCTATCTCTATAGATCTTGATGCCCAATATATAAGGTCTTTCATTGAAAAATTCTTATTCAAGTATCCTTTTATGCTATTCAGAAATTCAGTATCATTTCCGATTAGCAATATGTCATCCACATATAATATCAGAAATGCTACAGAGCTCCCACTCACTTTCTTGTAAATACAGGCTTCTCCAAAGTCTGTATAAAACCATATGCTTTGATCACACTATCAAAGCGTATATTCCAACTCCGAGAGGCTTGCACCAGTCCATAAATGGATCGCTGGAGCTTGCACACTTTGTCAGCACCTTTTGGATCGACAAAACCTTCCGGTTGCGTCATATACAACTCTTCTTTAAGATATCCATTAAGGAATGCAGTTTTGACATCCATTTGCCAAATTTCATAATCATAAAATGCGGCAATTGCTAACATGATTTGGACGGACTTAAGCATCACTACGGGTGAGAAGGTCTCATCGTAGTCAACTCCTTGAACTTGTCGAAAACCTTTTGCAACAAGTCGAGCTTTGTAGACAGTAACATTACCATCAGTGTCAGTCTTCTTCTTGAAGATCCATTTCTTCTCTATGGCCTGCCGATCATCGGGCAAGTCAACCAAAGTCCACACTTTGTTCTCATACGTGGATCCCATCTCAGATTTCATGGCCTCAAGCCATTTTGCGGAATCTGGGCTCATCATCGCTTCCTCATAGTTCGTAGGTTCGTCATGGTCAAGTAACATGACCTCGAGAACAGGATTACCGTACCACTCTGGTGCGGATCTTACTCTGGTTGACCTATGAGGTTCGGTAGTAACTTGATCAGAAGTTTCATGATCATCATCATTAGCTTCCTCACTTACTGGTGTAGGAATCACTGGAACTGATTTCTGTGATGAACTACTTTCCAATAAGGGAGTAGGTACAATTACCTCGTCAAGTTCTACTTTCCTCCCACTCACTTCTTTCGAGAGAACCTCCTTCTCTAGAAAGGATCCATTCTTAGCAACGAATATCTTGCCTACGGATTTGTGATAGAAGGTGTACCCAACAGTTTCCTTTGGGTATCCTATGAAGACACATTTCTCCGATTTGGGTTCGAGCTTACCAGGTTGAAGCTTTTTCATATAAGCATTGCAGCCCCAAACTTTAAGAAATGACAAGTTGGGTTTCTTGACAAACCACAGTTCATAAGGTGTCGTCTCAATGGATTTTGATGGTGCCCTATTTAACATGAATGCAGCAGTCTGTAAAGCATAACCCCAAAACGATAGCGGTAAATCAGTGAGAGACATCATAGATCGCATCATATCTAATAAAGTTCAGTTACGATGTTCGACACACCATTACGTTGTGGTGTTCCAGGTGGCGTGAGATGCGAAACTATTCCACATTGTTTCAAATGAAGACCAAACTCATAACTCAAATATTCACCTCCACGATCAGATCGTAGAAACTTAATTTTCTTGTTCGGATGCGTCTGTTTGGGAACGTAGTAATTTCAGAAAAATTCCTACGCACACGCAAGATCCATCTAGGTGATGCATAGCAATGAGAGGGAGAGTGTTGTCTACGTACCCTCATAGACCATAAGCGGAAGCATTATGACAACACGGTTGATGTAGTCGAACGTCTTCACGATCCGACTGATCCTAGCACCAAAAGTACGACACCTCCGTGATCTGCACACGTTCAGCTCGGTGACGTCCCACGAACTCTTGATCTAGCTGAGTGTCGAGGGAGAGCTTCGTCAGCACAATGGCGTGATGACGGTGATGATGAAGCTTCCGGCGCAGGGCTTCGCCTAAGCACTGCAACGATATGACTTAGGTGGATTATAGTGGAAGGGGGCACTGCACACGGCTAAGACAATGTCAACTTGTGTGTCTATGGGGTGCCCCCCTCCTCCGTTTATAAAGGAGTGGAGGAGAGGGAGCGGCCGACCCTCTATGGCGCGCCCAAGGGAGTCCTACTCCCACCGGGAGTAGGATCCCCCCTTCCCTAGTTGGATTATGAGAGGAAGGAAAGGGGCGAGAGGGGAAAGGAAAGGGGGGCCCACCCAATTCGGATTGGGCTTGGGGGGCGCGACTCCTCCTAGGCTCCCTTCTCCTCTCTCCCACTATGGCCCAATAAGGCCCATATACTTCCCGGGGGGGTCCGGTAACCTCCCGGTACTCCGGTATATTCCCGAACTCAGCCGGTACCATTCTGATGTCCAAACATAGGCTTCCAATATATCGATCTTGACATCTCGACCATTTCGAGACTCCTCGTCATGCCCGTGATCACATCCGGGACTCCGAACAACCTTTGGTACATCAAAACACATAAATTCATAATACCGATCGTCACCAAACGTTAAGCGTACGGACCCTACGGGTTCGAGAACTATGTAGACATGACTGAGACTCATCTCCGGTCAGTAACCAATAGGGGAACCTAGATGCTCATATTGGTTCCTACATATTCTAGGAAGATCTTCATCGGTCAAACCGCATAACAACATACGTTGTTCCCTTTGTCATCGGTATGTCACTTGACCGAGATTCTATCATCGGTATCTCAATACCTAGTTCAATCTTGTTACCGGCAAGTCTCTTTACTCGTTCCGTAATGCAACATCCCATAACTAACTCATTAGTCACATTGCTTGCAAGGCTTATAGTGATGTGCATTACCGTGAGGGCCCAAAGATACCTCTCCGATACATGGAGTGACAAATCCTAATCTTGATCTATGCCAACTCAACAAACACCATTGGATACACCTGTAGAGCATCTTTATAGTCACCTAGTTATGTTGTGATGTTTGATATCACACTAATTGTTCCTCTGGTATTTGGGAGTTGCATAATCTCATAGTCATAGGAACATGTATAAGTTATGGAGAAAGCAATAGCAGTAAACTAAACGATCATCGTGCTAAGCTAACGGATGGGTCAAGTCAATCACATCATTCTCTAATGATGTGATCCCGTTCATCAATGACAACTCTTTGTCCATGGCTAGGAAACTTAACCATATTTGATCAACGAGCTAGTCAAGTAGAGGCATACTAGTGACTCTCTGTTTGTCTATGTATTCACACATGTACTAAGTTTCCAGTTAATACACTTCTAGCATGAATAATAAACATTTATCATGATATAAGGAAATATAAATAACAACTTTATTATTGCCTCTAGGGCATATTTTCTTCGGTCGTAGGCTATGGGACGTGTTGGTGGTGTTCGACGGCGTAGGCCCCATGTACATAGGGCCCTGCTGGGATCATTTCACCCGCACCCATGAGCTGTAGCTCGGGCACTTGCTTGTCTTCCGCTACTACGGCGACGCCATGTTCACCATGAAGATGTTCGACAATACCATGTGCCGCTTGTACTACCAGCACGACGATGATGCCAGTAAGCTCTCTGCCTCTCTTCTTCCTGTCCTTTTGGCTTCCTCTACCAGCATGACAACAACACCATGTTCACACTTTGTTGCATTTGGCCATGCAATGGGAGCAGCAGCGGGGATGACGAGGAGCAAAGTGGGGAAGAAGAGGAGCAGAGCGGGGATGACGAGGAGAAGACCGGGGAAGAATAGGAGCAGAGCGGGGATGACGAGGAGCAGACCAGGAAAGAATAGGAGCAGAGCGGGGAGGTGCAGCCTATTCTAATGGTGGTGCCTAATGATGACCTCACGATGGTGGTTGCGCTGGCGATCCCACAGCTGGGCGATAGGACCATGCCAATTGTGGTAGAGGAGTACATCCGCGTCGGCATTCGCCACTCTGAGTGCATCAGGATGATGAAGGAGAATAAGGAGAAGAACGAGTAAGATGTTAAGAAATCAAGTGGCAATGTTAAGCATGTTAATTTGAACATGTCAATGTTTAGTATGTCAGGTTTAAGCTTGTTAGTGTAAACCCCTTAAGTATGACAGTGTCAGCCAAGCTTAGTTTGAAATTGATGAGAATTGAAATTCTGTGCATGCTCATGGATGCTCAAGTATGAATAATCAGTTTCTTAATTATGAATATTCAGTTTGGTAATTGATGGGAATTGATGTTTTGTGCATTCTCATGGACGAAAGATGAAATTATGGGTTTTTGTGCATGCTCATGTATGAAATAATATAAGTTTCATTTTGTGATTGTTAAAAACATGTTTTTCGTTAAGATTGTTCATTAAGAATCATCAAAATTATGAAACAATATAAGTTTCATGTTCAAGTATGACAGTGTCATCTAAACATGGTTTTTCGCAAAGAATCAACAACAGATTTGCACGATTCGAACCCTACCACGGACGGCCGACGCGACGAAATCGACCGTTTTTTGAAATCACCGTAAAAAATTAAAAAAATTAAAAAATGGGAGACCTCCGCGTCACATCATCAAATGTGGCCTACCAACTAGCAAAAATACTAAACTTGGAATACCGACATTTTCTTGAAAAGGTGTTCTCAAAAACGACCTACCATGAACAAAGATTCATGGCTTTCAGGCCAAACTAGCAATGATATGGACGCATTCGTTGAATAGTTTATAATAATATGCCCAAATTTGGTGCATGCCTCCGTCTTGTGATGGCAAACAATGTTGCCAAAGCGAGGTTCCAACTTGTTTCACCAAAAAACCATTTTTCATTTTTTGAATGCTAAAGACATGTGTTTTTCGTGAAGCGGCTACAAGGAGGGTCATCCCAAATGGCACCATTCCATGTCTGCCTCAAAGCAGACCCTATTTTACGGATGGTCGCCAAAAATCATGCATTTCCGACCCTCATAGCTACTCCTGGCCATTCAAACAACCTTCAGCCGATTCAGCTATAACCGGCTGGAATTTGAACTGCCGGTCCTCCATAGCTTGCCCATTATTTTTGCCAAAAATCATTTTTAGCTTCACGGGTAGGCATTTGATCACAGAATAAAGAACAAATTTGCATGACTCAAACCCTAGCCACAGACGGCCGCCGTGATGAAATCGGCCGGTTTTTGAAATCACCGTAAAAAATTCAAACAAAAATCAAAAAAATGGGAGACCTCCGTGTCACATCATCAAATGTGGCCTACCAACTAGCAAAAATACTAAACTTGCAATACCAACGTTTTCTTGAAAAGGTGTTCTCAGAAATGACCTACCATGAATGAAGATTCATGGCTTTAAAGCCAAACTAGCAATGATATGCCCGCATTCATTGAATAGTTTGTGATAATATGCACAAATTTGGCGCATGCCTCCATCCTGTGATGGCCAACAATGTTGCCAAAGCTAGGTTCCAACTTGTTTCATAAAAAACCCGTTTTTCATTTTTTTTGAATGCTAGAAACATGTGTTTTTCGTGAAGCGGCAACAAGGAGGGTCACCCCAAACAGCGCCATTCCATGTCTATCTCAAAGTAGACCCTATTTTACGAATGGTCGCCAAGAATCATGCATTTCTGACCCTCGTAGCTACTCCAGGCCATTCAGACAACCTTCGGCCGATTCAGCTAGAACCGGCTGGAATTTGAACTGCGGGTCCTCCATAGCTTGGCTGTTATTTTCACTAAAAATCCTTTTTAGCTTCATAGGTAGGCATTTCATCACAGAATCGACAACAGATTTGCACGACTCAAAACCTAGCCATGGACGTCCGCCGCGACAAAATCGGACGGTTTTTGAAATCATCGTAAATTTAAAAAAAATCAAAAAATGGGAGACCTCCGTGTCACATCATCAAATGTGGCCTACCAACTAGCAAAAATGCTATACTTGCAATACCGATGTTTTCTTGAAAAGGTATTCTCAAAAACGACCTACCATGAACGAAGATTCATTGCTTTCAAGCCAAACTAGCAATGATATGGCCGCATTCGTTGAATAGTTTGTGATAATATGCCCAAATTTGGCGCATGCTTCCGTCTTGTGATGGCAAACAATGTTGCCAAAGCTAGGTTCCAACTTGTTTCAGAAAAAACCATTTTTCATTTTTTGAATGCTAAAAACATGTCTTTTTCGTGAAGCGACTACAAGGAGGGTCACCCCCAATGGAACCATTCCATGTCTATCTCAAAGTAGACCCTATTTTACAAATGGTTGCCAAAAATCATGCATTTCTGACCCTCGTAGCTACTCCCGACCATTTAGACAACCTTCGGCCGATTCAGCTGGAACCGGCTGGAATTTGAACTACGGGTCCTGATGACCCACAAGTGTAGGGGATCTATCGTAGCCTTTTCTATAAGTAAGAGTGTCGAACCCAACGAGGAGCAGAAGGAAATGATAAGTAGTTTTCAGTAAGGTATTCTCTACAAGCACTGAAATTACCGGTAACAGATAGTTTTGTGATAAGGTAATTTGTAACGAGTAGCAAGTAATAAGAGTAAATAAGGTGCAGCAAGATGGCCCAATCCTTTTTGTAGCAAAGGACAAGCCTCGACAAACTCTTATATAAAGTGAAGCGCTCCTGAGGACACATGGGAATTATCATCAAGCTAGTTTTCATCACGTTCATATGATTCGCGTTCGGTACTTTGATAATTTGGTATGTGGGTGGACCGGTGCTTGGGTACTGTCCTTACTTGGACAAGCATCCCACTTATGATTAACCCATATTGCAAGCATCCGCAACTACAACAGAAGTATTAAGGTAAACCTAACCATAGCATGAAACATATGGATCCAAATCAGCCCCTTACGAAGCAACACATAAACTAGGGTTTAAGCTTGTGTCACTCTAGCAACCCATCATCTACTTATTACTTCCCAATGCCTCCCTCTAGGCCCAAACAATGGTGAAGTGTCATGTAGTCGACATTCACATGACACCACTAGAGGGATGACAACATACATCTCATCAAAATATCGAACGAATACCAAATTCACATGACTACTTATAGTAAGACTTCTCCCATGTCCTCAGGAACAAACGTAACTACTCACAAAGCATATTCATGTTCATAATCAGAGAGGTATTAATATGCATAATGGATCTGAACATATGATCTTCCACCAAGTAAACCATCTATTATCAACTACAAGGATTAATCAACACTACTAGCAACCCACAAGTACCAATCTGAGGTGTGGATACAAAGATTGGATACAAGAGATGAACTAGGGTTTGAGACGAGATGGTGTTGGTGAAGATGTTGATGGAGATTGACCCCCTCCCAATGAGAGGATCGTTGGTGATGACGATGGTGATGATTTCCCCCTCCCTGAGGGAAGTTTCCCCGGCAAAACAGCTCCGTTGGAGCCCTAGATTGGTTCCGCCAAGGTTCCGCCTCGTGGCGGCGGAGTTTCTTCCCGTGAGCTTGCTTATGATTTTTTTCCTCGATGAAAGACTCCATATAGCCAAAGATGGGCATCAGAGGGCTACCAGGGGGCCACGAGGCAGGGGGACGCGCCCAGGGGGTAGGGCGCCCCCCCATCCTCGTGGATGGTGGGTGGCCCCCTCTGGTACTTCTTTCGCCCAATATTTTTTATATATTCTGAAACATGCTCCCGTGAAGTTTTAGGACTTTTGGAGATGTGCAGAATAGGTCTCTAATATTTGCTCCTTTTCCAGCCCAGAATTCCAGCTGCCGGCATTCCCCCTCTTCATGTAAACCTTATAAAATAAGAGAGAATAGGCATAAGTATTGTGACATAATGTGTAATAACAGCCCATAATGCAATAAATGTCATATAGAAGCATGATGCAAAATGGACGTATCAGGTCCCCCATGGATTGCCCGTTATTTTCGCTAAAAATCCTTTTTAGCTTCACAGGTAGGCATTTCATCACAGAATCGATAACGGATTTGCACGACTCAAACCCTAGCCACGGACGGCCGCCGCGACAAAATCGGTCGGTTTTTGAGAACACCGTAAAAATTCAAAAAAATGGGAGACCTCCGCGTCAAATCATCAAATGTGGCCTACCAACTAGCAAAAATACTAAACTTGCAATACCGATGTTTTCTTGAGCTATTCGGTATGATTTTAACCATGATTTCTACAAAGTTTACAAAAAACCCTAATTTTTTCTGCCCCAAACACAAAAGAACTTCCCTCCCACACTAAAATTTTCCCTCCACCAAAATTTCCCTCCACTCCCTCTCCCACTACCAGGTAGGACCCACCACTCCCTCTCCCACTAACACGCAGGATGCCCTCCCCCCTCCCAAAATTTCCCCTCCCCGTAACCCTAGCCTCGCCCCTCCATTCCCCATTCCCCACCCCGCAACCCTAGCCCCGTCCCCTCCTCTGCTCCGCCCCGCAACTCCCCGCCCCGATGAACCCTGCTCTGCACTGTCCCTCCTCTGCTCTGCGCCGCCCCGCCCCTGCTCCGCGCCTCCCCGATGAC
>NC_041388.1:330345706-330359142 GCF_002162155.2 Triticum dicoccoides
GCTACGACTACGTCGACGAGGGCGACTACATCGACAATGGTGGCTACATCAACAACGGCAACTACATCATCGACGATCGACGACGGCAGGTACGTTGCTCTCCTCGATCCATCTCCCCTCGATGTTTAGATCTTCTAGGGTTCGGTAGATCCCCCTCATGGGTTCTTCTAGGGTTCATGGGGATGGATCGACATGGGTTAGGGTTAGGATTCATGGGGTTAGGGTTAGGGTATACGTTGCTCTCTGGTTCATGGGGTAGGATCGATGGGGATTCATGGGGATGATCTCCCACTAGTTCATGTGGTTAGGGTTCATGGGTTTCATGGGGTTAGGGTTCATGGGGGTCTGAGTGCATGTTCTAAATTGCCTCCCTATGCATGATTTCAATTGTTGTCAAGAGTATGGCATGTTCTCAGGGGTTTTCATGAAGAATGCATAGTTTTGCCTGGGCAACATGGGTTAGCCTACACAAAGCCACTTACTTGCAATTGTTGTTGGTCTATATGGGTTGATATACCAAATCATGATGTGAGAATGTGCTTATGAGAATGTCCATAATTCCTTTTGATGTTCCATTCTTATGAGAATGTGCTACTTCACATTGATTATGATGAGTAATCTGATTTTGTATGGGGTTGGATTCATGGGGTTAGGGTTTTGTCGGGAGGTGGTTCTTTATTCTAGATTGTGTATGCTCTATTTTGATTGTGTATCCCTGTCAATGACTCTAACATGGCCTGTGGCTTGATATTATTCTAGATTGTTGCTTGATGTTTTGCGTTGTCATGTGGATGCCCTTTGGCAACTCATCCATGGCCTTGTTTGTCCTGCAGGTCATTGAGCAGCATCAGGAGGAGGAGCTCAAGCACGACTACCACAACGCACCACCACAAAGCAGGTTATTGTCCATCTCCATCTCCCTCTCCCTCTGCTGCCAATCATGCTATTTGTTCTTGATTATGGTCACCACTAAATCTAAAGCTCTGTAGTTGTTGTTCCCATGCTATCTAGGGTTTGTAGGTTCCCATTCATATTTGGTTTCTATCCTGTGAGCTCCTGCCATGCTTTGGTTTACATATGTATGATCTAGTCCCATAGCTATGTCCCTGGGTTTTCTAAATTGGTTAGTGGCAGTGCTGATCTCTCATTGCTTCCTATGGGACTGTTGTTCATATAGAAAGCTTCCTGCTCACTGCACTACTAGAGTTGTTCATGTAGGTGTGATATATGCTCTCTGGGTTGGTCTAGTTAATTCATGGTGTTAATTACTAAATGATTAAGTCCATCTGCCATTTCTGTGAGCTTTATTCTATTGATTGGCTAGTTGTGTTAGTTTGCTACGTTGTGCTACTTTTATGTAATGACACCAATTAACTTACTTGAGTTATGTACATTGCTACCCCCTGCTTTATGTAGTCAAGATTTTAAGGGATGCTTCATATCTTTCCTGTGTACATGCATGCTTGTTTAGTGCAATTACGCGGTTGCTTAATTAATTTAACTACATCACTATATTGTTGATCTAGCATGTTTGCTTCACAAGTATTATTACTGATGCATTGCTACACATGTGTGTGCATGCTGGTTCAAGTGCTTTCCTTTATTGATACAAGTGCATCATTCTACTTTGTCCCTATTATATCTCATTCTTGTTTATTCTATTTTGCAAGCTATTATAGAAACGTCCCAACCAGCTCAAGACCATCCATGGCAAGGAGGACAAGGTCAAATATGAGGCCAACAGTTGGTATGAAACTTGCTCCTTGTGTTTATACTGTTAGTTTTATAAAATCCGTGTCTTAATATGCTAAGTGAAATGTACTGCTGCAATCTGAATAAGGTGGCTTAATTGTGCATGTGTTCTTTTAGTCTTCCTTACATGAATAACTAGGATTAAATGATAATAAAAATATCATAAGATATCTTTGGCTGGCTGTCCATGCATTCCAAATATTCACCTAATAGTTACGTTTCCTTTATCATGCAAAGAAGAGCCTATCACCGAGTACGAGAAGGTTAGGGCTAGAAATATGATGAGGAACAATTGGATGTTCCAGTCCCTTAGCATCGGTGCAATAGCGTCAATGATTAGGAAAACGAATGATGTACAAGAAGGTAGAAGTGATGAGGTTCAAGAAGGTAGTGGAGTTATCAATGATGACCCCGAGTACAATCCTAAGGAGGATGAAGTTATTGATGGAGATGAAGTGGATGATGTTGTAGTGCAGAAGACTGTTAAGGTGCAAACTCCGTCTTGCTTGTAGGGTTTGGGTTCTTGTGTGCTCTGTGTTTCCTTGTGCTCACATATTTCTCTTGTGATCTGATGCTTTTTTCGTGCTATTTATACGAGGCACTGAAGGAATCTAGGATGAAGAGGCCTGGTGTTAAGAAGACAATCAGCAAGAAGAAGAAGAGCTCAGAAACATCTGCTGCAATGCCTCCGGGAAGGGTGATGGCCCCACTTCCAGGACAAACAAAGAGGATCCTGGAACCTGATGAACCTGCCCCTGATAGAGTCACAAGGCAGAAAGCAAAGTTAGCGACTGCGACGGACCATTAGGAAAGTCTGCTGCGCATGGACTCTGAGACCTCGGTGCAAATGGGTGATGAGTTGCCGCCCATGGATGAAGAAACCACTGTCCGCATGGATGAAAGTGGCACTATCTGCCTAGATGAAGGAGGAACTATCTGCATAGATGAAGCAGGCACTGTCCACACATACCTCATCCCTGTTGCACCTTCTATTGATAGGAATGTTGTCATCAATGAAGAAGAACAACAGCTTGTGCTTCAACCAGCCAAGTTGACCTTTGCAATGCTCTCTTTTACTAGTGCATTTTCCAAATGGAATGATCATGTATGCTTTCGTCGATTCCTGCATTTGTCGATTTCTATTCTAATTTATGAGTTCAATTTCATTTTTGGATGCAATGACTACCCAGACTAGACTTAGAAAGGGCAAAGAGCTAGAGAGAATCACCAAGTCGCTTGGTAGAAAGGTGCCTATCCAAATTGCTGAAGGGATGGAGCATCGAGAGAAGCCTCTGCAGGCAGCAAAGCTTGCTTCTGAGTGTGGACTCATTGCAAGAAGCCATCTGCTAGTTCTTCCTCACTTCAAGCTATACAAAAAAATGCTAGTCTATTAGAGAACTACATTGGGAAAGTTGATGTAAGCTACTTGTTTCATAGTTAATGTGCTATCTATTTTCTGTTACACCTATGCATGATCACTAATATTGTTTCTACCTTGTTTGCTGTCTCGGTAGGAAAATTTTGAGATGAACACGGACTCGGAGACCATCAAGACCGCGTGCAAAGATATTTCGCGGATAAATTCAAAGAACAGGCGCCATCAGATCAAGAAGAGGTGTTTTGATACCATAGCCGCAAACAAAGTCGGCATCAAGTCTCCGGTGCCAGATCTGACGGACGGTGAATGGCAAGCTCTGGTGGAGATGTGGTCTACCCCAGGACACAAGGTTTGTCTCTACTTTGTTTCCTATTTTATGTTCTGCACATGATATGCTAGTGCTAGATCATGCTGATAGTATGCTTTTTTGTAGGAAATATGTGTGTTGGACAAGATGAATCGAGAAAAAGTCGTGTACAATCAGAGAACTGGTTCCAGGCACTACACAACACACATTTTTGCCACTGTGATAACTTTTCTCTAGAGACCTTATTGTTTGATCCTCGTTGAATAACATTTCTGATTCTTACTGAATAACATTTTGATTTTTGTTAAAAAACATTTTAGAAAGAAGAGTGTAAGGGTGACGAGCTGTCTGCGATTAACTTGTTTAAGGCTACCCACAACAGCAAGAAGCACGGGTTTTCGGAGCTATTCAAGACTGCTATAGTAAGTTACTCCATGCTTTATCCAGCCAGTTCAAACTTTTGTTTAGAAACCTCGGCCCTATTTAATTCACAGCCAACTTTGATGCTGTTTGATGCTTTGATGATGTTTGATTTGGAGTGAGTCAAGAACAGATGCTATGTTCCATGCTTTGATATTGTTTGATAGTTCAACAAAGATATCAGAACTTGCTATAGCTATTTGTTGCATTTTTTATGATATGATGAAATTTGATCTGTATGTTAGTTTGATGATCGGCTCACTCGGGAAGCCATCTTATATAGAACCGCCATTCTAGGCTTAATGAAGCGATCATATTGTTCCAATTGCATGTCTCCAGGTCACATAACTTACTAGTCAAATAATGTTGTCAAGTTACTAGTCATCATCTTCTCTATTTGAGTTTGAGTAAAATATCTATGTATAGATTTTGTGTGCTGGTTTGGTTACTTCAAATAATCCATTTGCGTACTGGTTTGGTTCTCTTGCTTGGTTTGGTTTGCAAAATGTGAAATAGATCTCCCACTAATGCCTATCATTTTCCTCCATATGCTAGCTTGAGATGGAACAAATGAAGGACGCGTCGGTACCAGAAGGTGAAGTGCCAAAGTATGTTGCTGAATTTTTTGAAGAAGTGCTCAAGACCGAAGTCAAGAAAAGCACATTCCTCAGGAATGTTGGGCTCCAGTCATATAGGAACAACTCCGGCAAAGCAACTGATGCTATGGCTGCTCATGTTTGTGTTAATATAAATGCTCTGCCTCTGAAAGTTGTAGTTTCTTATCTGAAACTGAACTTGGGGTGTCTTATCTGAAACTGAAACTTGCAGTTTCTTCTCTGAGAATCACCTGTCAGCGATCGAAAGGCAGGGGAACCTCTCCTCTCCATCATCACCATTCCAAAACCACCGTATCGCCTCTCCCTCTTCTCCATTTCAAAACCACCCCTCTCCTCTCCATCATCTCCATTCCAAAACCACCATCTCGCCTCTACCTCTTCTCTATTGCAAGACCACCGTCTCTCCTCCCATCTTCCAAAGCTAGAACCAGACCACTCAGAAGGACATCTATGGAGGGGATGCAGCCACGGTAGTCAGAGTCTGGATTCGGAGTCGGATCGGTTTTCCTCAGACAGAATCGAGTCATAAGATCGAGTCATGGAATCGAGGACTCTACTAGATTTACTCAAATAAGATATTTTCTATGCACACAAGAAATTTATATGGGTTCTATAGAGTTTTGACACTAAATATGGAGCAAAGAACATACACATCAATGTTAGTTGTATTCCACTTCTTTTTATGGCTAACCTACCATGTAGCTTGCATGTATGGAACATATATGAGAGGGAAATATATAGAAGATTTAAACCTTCAATGTACGAAATTTACTAATGTTCTTTTTAGAGTGTGTGAATAGTTGATCACTTGTCTATCTGACCTACAATGCTAAACCTTGAAGGGTCTTGCTCTCCTTCTCTGATCAATCTTGAAGCATCCTCCTTTTCACGCCAATTCCATATGTCGACAAGCCTGATCCTCAATTTCGATCTAGGGTTTCTAAGAGCTGGATCAAATGTGTTCGCGGCTGAGCGTTTGGACTTGGGAGGGGAATAAAGGTCCATGAGGTATATGAAAAGGGGTTTGGATGATGGCATACTACTTTGCTACAACTAAACAAACGACTTAGATAAGTTAGTAGAATTGGATGTAGTCCACAACATAGTCGGGATTGTACAGTTTTGTATAGGATTCTATGATTTGGATCGCGACTCAACATGGATTCTACCTAATCCGGATTCATAGTGGGATTTGGATCGACATGCTTCCGTAGGGTCGTGAAGTCATAGGATTCTAGCAGTCGAATTGGGATTCTGACTACCTTGGATGCAACAGTGAATCAGGCAGATCGCCGGCGGCGACCAGGCAAAGTTAGCCAGGTTGAAGGAGATCCTTACTTGGTTTGACAATGAGTGGGAGATTTCGAGGACGGTGAGGGCCATGTGGCAATGTATGCGAAAGAGTGAGACGACGACAATGAGTGCGGCGATGTACTCCTCGGCAGCAGTCACGCCGCAGTCCTTCGAGTTCATCGAGTATCTCCTCTGGGCGATGGAGCAGACAAATTCACCCGAGGCAAAAGTCAGGCGTAGGTGGTGGGCGTACAGGTCAAAGGTCGAGCACCCAGAGGATAACGAATCGATCGAGTATGGTGTGCCATTCGTGAGGGTGCAGAGCCAGTCGAAGCCACAGGAGTATTCATTCTCCCACCGCAAGTGGAGGCCGGATGGCGCGAGGTTGCTTCCCCGCCGTTCTCCACGGTCCCCTCAACGCTCGCCTCGTTTCAACGGCGTCGGTAGGGTTTAAGGTAAGCTTCGCACTAACCTAATCTTCCATCTGCTCATGCTTACAATCAGTGTGACAACTAATAAAAATCATGCTTACAATCAGTCTCCGGGTACTACGCCAATCACCCTAAAATAGCTCTGGACCTTTGGGTAAAAGTTGTGACACTGTGTACAAATAAATAAAAATAGATTGGTGCTTCTTTCAGAAAGAGTACACCCCTAGAAAACTGCCAATATAAGCTACTAGTATTTTTTTTAAGTCTAAGCTACTAGTATTTGGTTAGAGGATTTGCATCCGAGAAAGATCCGTCCATAGTGAGCGCCACACATCCCACTGAGGCCTTCTTTGGTTCATAGGATAGGATGTTACAGGAATAGGAAAATCATAGGAAGTGAGATGACATGCATCTCAATTCCTATAGAGAAAGAGATGTCATTTGATGCATAGGATAGGAATTTTTCCACTGAGTCTTAGCTAATGTTTTTTCCTCCAAAATGTGAAGGATTGATTCCTACCCTACATAGGAATAGGAATCCATTCCTACAAACCAAAGGGCTTCAAAGGAAATTTTCCTTTGCAAATCCTATCCTATAGAAACCCTATGAAAGTCCTACAAACCAAAGGAGGCCTGATGGTGGTGGATGCCAATTCTTAGATGGAGAAGGGTTGGTGTTGGTAATTTTTACTTGGCACCTCGCACTCTGCATATATGTCGGTTCCATCCATACATTTGTGCAGTTCCACCAAAATGCAGCTGAATAACCCTGTTTGCACAGATAATGAAAAGGCGTGATTACATTATAGTGGCACTAGTTGATGAAACATACACTAATAAATAGAAGAAAATATTACATCATACTGGAAATTGACCCAAGTCTCCCCGATACACCTTCTGCCAGTGATGAACATTAGTGTACAGCTGTAGTACAAGGAGGGGCCTTGAGACATAAAATCTCTATTTTTGTGCAGATCAACTAAAATTAAGCACCCCAGTTTGCAGAAACGCTTAAACATTAACAATGGGACTAGTTGATGAAACATACATTAACAAAGAGAAGCACTTTCTTTATCTACATTGGAAATGAAATGATAGAGAGGACACTCGCTCTATTTTAACTATATTATTACTTCATTTTATCAGTGACACTAGGGTCGAGTAGGTGGCAAACGAGGTGTACCATGTGTCGCAAGGATGAAGGCTGGGGGTGCTTAGACCGGGATGCTGAAGCTAGCTCTTTCAGTCCCTATCTTCCTCCTGATGTTTCTGTGGTAGCATTTGGGTTGTAATCCAAACTTGGTCGAGCTGGTGCTGTGTCCCCCTACCTTCATAGCTTATGTGGCGAACTTGTCTCCTACTAATACTCGGTCCGTTCTAGTAGTAGTTGCATAACTACCCGTTTACACTGAGATGTTGTCGGATAATGGTTCTCTATGGTTGGGTTTCTTTAATGAAATCGGAGGAAACCCCCTCTTTTGATATATAAAAAACAGTGGCACTAGCAGTGCCAAAACATTGCCTCAAATTAATAGTGCCACTAGATTAAGGTGCAAAATAATAACCGTACTGCTTTATCATGGCAGTGCCAAAACAGTAGCACAAGAGCAGGATCAACAGGCAGGATCTTTGGTAAATAGTCAGACCAAAAAGGAACATACCTCGTGATGGGAACCATATCTGCAGTCAACGCCATCGTAGAAGGGATGACACCAGTCACTGAGGGAGTCCGGGATTAGGGGTCTCCGGACAGCCGGACTATATCCTTTGGCCGGACTATTGGACTATGAAGATACAAGATTGAAGACTTCGTCTCATGTCCGGATGGGACTCTACTTGGCGTGGAAGGCAAGCTAGGCAATACGGATATGTATATCTCCTCCTTTGTAACCGACCTTGTGTAACCCTAGCCCCCTATGGTGTCTATATAAACCGGAGGGTTTTAGTCCGTAGGACAACATACAATCATACCATAGGCTAGCTTCTAGGGTTTAGCCTCTCCGATCTGGTGGTAGATCTACTCTTGTAATACTCATATCATCAAGAATAAATCAAGCAGGATGTAGGGTTTTACCTCCATCAAGAGGGCCCGAACCTGGGTAAAACATCGTGTCCCCTACCTCCTGTTACCATCCGCCTTAGACGCACAGTTCGGGACCCCCTACCCGAGATCCGCCGGTTTTGACACCGACATTGGTGCATTCATTGGGAGTTCCTCCGTGTCGTCGCCGTTAGGCTTGATGGCTCCTATGATCATCGATAGCGATGCAGTCCATGGTGAGACTTTTCTCCCCGGACAGATCTTTGTGTTCGGCGGCTCCGCACTGCGGGCCAACTCGCTTGGCCATCTGGAGCAGATCGAAAGTTATGCCCCTGGCCACTAGGTCAAGTTTGGAAGCTTAAACTACACGGCCGATATCCGTGGAGACTTGATCTTCGACGGATTTGAGCCCCTGCCTTGTGCATCACACGGTCACGATGAGTATGATTTAGCTCTACCGCCGGACAGTGTTTAGGAGATTACCCCGGCAGCTGCTCCGACCCTCAATTCGGAGCCAGTAGCGCCGTCCATGGACGGGTGGATGGAACCCACCACGGAGGCCATATCCTCAGCGGCGGTCGAGCCGAACATCGACCTTACCCTGCACGAGAGCCGTGTTGTCAAACTGCCGGATCCTTCTCCGGCCACGGACTCCGAACCGCCCGCGCCCGTTCCTAGTGAATCTGATTGGGCGCCGATCATGGGGTTTACCTCCGCGGATATTTTTCAGCACTCGCCCTTTGGCGACATACTGAACTCATTAAGGTCTCTCTCCTTGTCAGGAGGATCCTGGGCGAACTATGTCCGGCAGGATTGGGATGCGGATGGCGAAGAAATTCCCTGCCCACCCACCACCCACTTAGTAGCCATTGTCGACGACTTAACCGACATGCTCGTCTTCGACTCCGAAGACATCGACGGTATGGACGACGATGCGGGAGACGAAGAGGAACCACTGCCCACAAGGCACTGGACAACCACCTCATCATACGATATATACATGGTGGACACACCCAAAGAAGGCAATGTCGACGAGACAGCGGAGGATGACCCCTCCAAGAAGCAACCCAAGCGTCGACGTCAGCGGCGCCGCTCTAAGTCCCGCCAAAGCAAAAGTGGTGATACCGGCACATGATATAATAGCACTCCAGATAATGCCGAGGAGGCAATAATCCCCTCCAGCACGATTTAGGGCACGAGGATGGAGAGGCCGGCCCTCCCGAGAGAGCGGCAGATGAGGAGGATGATAATTACATGCCTCCCTCCGAAGACGAGGCAAGTCTCGACGATGATGAATTCGTCGTTCCAGAGGATCCCGTCGAACAAGAGCGCTTCAAGCGCCGGCTTATAGCCACGGCAAATAGCCTTAAGAAGAAGCAGCACCAGCTTCAAGCTGATCAAGATCTGCTAGATGACAGATGGACTGAAGTCCTGGCGGCCGAGGAATATAAACTCGAACGCCCCTCCAAGAGTTACCCAAAATGCAGGTTGCTACCCCGACTGGAGGAAGAAGCGTATGACGCGGCTGACCGGCCACCTCGTGGCCGCGACAGAGAGGCATTCCAGCCAAAAGCTCAGCCTGCACCCCGACGCCATTCAAATAAAAAGGCATGGGGAAATACGCCAGACCTGCGAGACGTATTGGAGGGTAAACCAAAACATGCAAGATCGATCTACGGATCACGAGGGCGCGCCACTACGCGAGACGATAATCGTCACGCCGGATACAGTAAAAGTAAATCCGGCCGGGCCGAGCACAGCGGGCAAGACTCATTCGAGTTGCGTCGCGATATAGCCCAGTACAGAGGCACCGCACACCCCTTATGCTTCATAGACGAAGTAATGGATCATCAAATCCCAACGGGTTTCAAACCCGTAAATATAGAATCATACGACGACACAACAGATCCTGCGGTATGGATCGAGGATTTCCTCCTGCATATCCACATGGCACGCGGTGATGATCTACACGCCATTAAATACCTCCCACTCAAACTCAAAGGACTAGCTCGGCATTGGCTCAATAGCTTGCCAGGAGAGTCCATTGGCTGTTGGGAAGATCTGGAAGCCGCATTCCTCGACAACTTTCAGGGAACTTATGTGCGACCACCAGATGCCGATGACTTGAGCCACATAATTCAGCAGCCAGAGGAATCGGCCAGGCAATTCTGGACACGGTTCCTAACAAAGAAAAATCAAATCGTCGATTGTCCGGATGCGGAGGCCCTAGCAGCTTTCAAGCACAACATCCGCGACGAGTGGCTAGCCCGGCACCTTTGTCAGGAAAAGCCGAAATCTATGGCAGCCCTCACGACACTCATGACCCGCTTTTGTGTGGGAGAAGATAGCTGGCTGGCTCGCAGTAATAACATATCAAAGAACCATGGTACTTCGGATACCAAGGACGGCAATAGCAGGTCACGTCGCAACAAACATAAGCGCCGCATTAACATTGACAATACCGAGGATACGGCAGTCAATGCCGGATTCAAAGGCTCTAAACCCAGTCAGCGGAAAAAGCCATTCAAAAGAAGCACTCCGGGCCCGTCCAGTTTGGACCGTATACTTGATCGCTCGTGTCAAATACACGGCACCCCCGACAAGCCAGCCAACCACACCAACTGGGATTGTTGGGTGTTGAAGCAGGCCGACAAGTTAATTGCCGAAAAGAAAGATAAGGGGCCACATAGCGATGACGAGGAGGAGCCCCGGCAGCCGAATACCGGAGGACAGAAGAGATTCCCCCCACAAGTGCGAACGATGAACATGATATACGCAACCCACATCCCCAAGAGGGAGCGGAAGCGTGCGCTCAGGGACGTATATGCGTTGGAGCCAGTCGCCCCAAAGTTCAACCCATGGTCCTCATGTCCGATCACCTTCGATCGCGGGGATCACCCCACTAGTATCCTCATGGAGGATTCGCTGCACTGGTCCTATACCCAATCATTGACGGATTTCACCTCACTCGAGTCCTTATGGATGGCGGCAGCAGCCTGAACCTGCTTTATCAGCACACAGTGCGCAAAATGGGTATAGACCCCTCAAGGATCAAACCCACAAAAACGACCTTTAAAGGCGTCATACCAGGTGTAGAGGCCCACTGCATAGGCTCAGTCACACTGGAAGTGGTCTTCGGATCCCCGGATAACTTCCGAAGCGAAGAGTTAATCTTCGATATAGTCCCGTTCTGCAGTGGCTATCATGCACTGCTTGGGGGAACCGCATTTGCGAGATTCAATGCGGTACCGCATTATGCATACCTCAAGCTCAAGATGCCAGGACCTCGGGGGGTCATTCTAGTTAATGGAAACACAGAGCACTCTCTCCGAACGGAGGAGCACATTGCGGCCCTCGCAGCAGAAGCACAAAGCAGCCTCTTAAGGCAATCCACTAGTTCGGCGATTAAGGACCCGGACAACTTCAAGCGTGCCCGGAGTAATCGACAACTGGACCGCCTGGCACGTTCCGATCTCGCATAGCAATGCAGCCCCCACCCCTGTCCCAGCCAAACGGCAAAGCTCGTGCCACGCGTACGTAATTACGCATTAAAAATACCATGGGCACAGGCGGGGAAGGGGGCACAACTACGGCACGCCCCAAGACGCGGCTTAAACTGCACTAGGGGCTTCGTGCTTTGTTATTTTTCTCTCTTTCAGCACATTAATCTCTGGAAACCCTGTCTGGCAGCATGATTTCGAAACACATGATGCAGCAACCAAGGAGGCAGAAAGCTACATCACGCCACCGAACTCCTAGGTGGATTACGATAACGAGTGAAATACTTGCTTTAATATTATTCCTCAGCTTGCCCTTGGAGGGGACATAGTCCCACCTTTTGCTTATCGCACTACCTGTATCATTATGCTTTAATGCATGTTTTTGAATAAACAATGCATTGCATTAAGGCTTTTATTGCATTCTTCTTTTTTATGTATATATGTTCAGTCATGACATTTAGCACCCGTACACTTTGGTATGGCCAACACGCTAGGGGCTCAAGCACCCCATAACATGGCGTGAGAAGTCCGAACACTTTCACAAGTGTGGCACTTCGAACTTATAGCATTATATGCATCAGCTCCGAATCATGTCTTTGGTCAATAGTTGGGTTTTCCCGGCTCCCATGTTTTGGTACCTTACGTTCCGCTATATCGCCTAAGGTAGCACTGGGAGAACTACTGCGATTGTGCCCCAGTTCTGCTGGGCTAAGCACCTCAGTAAAGAAAGCTAAAACTGACTGTCATGATAAGGCGAGAGACTGGTCGCTGTTCGAGAGGTTTCGAGTCCCTAAAGGCTTATGCCGCTTAGAGCGAGGAGTCAGCCCTGTCCGGCTTAAGGCGTGTATCGCGCCCTGAATTCGGCCTTCCGAATACTAGGGGCTTCGCCGAAATTTAAAATTATGGAATTCTATGGCTAAGTGAGAGTGATAACGCATTATAGTCTGATTGCCTTGTTCGTTGTTCTGAGCACCTCCCTCGAAGGACCCAACAATGGGAACAAGAGTGCCACTACTAGGAAAAGGCCTACTAGTGGCGCACCAGTTTTGCCTACTAATGGCGCACTACTGGTGCGCCACTAGTACCACGCCACTAGTATTTTTTACTAATGGCGCACCAGTGGTGCGCCATTAGTATCTGGTATACTAATGGCGCACCACTGGTGCGCCATTAGTATAGGCCACGGTGCGCCATTAGTATAGGCCACTGGTGCGCCATTAGTATAGACCACGGTGCGCCATTAGTATTTTTGAATTTTGAAGGTGGGAAAATAGTAGTGGCGCACCGCCTAACCCCCATCGTGCGCCATTGCTATTTTTGAATTTTGAATTTGGATCTGGATCGCGATTTTTTTGCCCATTTTTTTCTCATTTTTTTGCTCGTTTTTTTGCATGATATTATTTCAAATTTTGTTCCCGTTTTTGGATCTTGTACGTTCTTTTGTCGTGTTCTTTTGCTGGAGAGGAGTTCGCCGGAGAGGAGGAGGAGGAGGTGACCGGAGAGGCACTCGCCTACATCGCCGGAGAGGAGGAGGAGGTCGCCGGAGAGGAGTTCACCAGAGCATCAGAGAGGAGGAAGGAGAAACCATGAGGGGATGGGAGGAGTGGAGGGAGGAGGAGCTCACCAGAGAGGAGGGAGGAGGAGCTCACCGGAGAGGAGGGAGGAGGAGCTCACCGGAGAGGAGGGAGGAGGAGCTC
>NC_041388.1:330359584-330401874 GCF_002162155.2 Triticum dicoccoides
GAGGAGGAGGTCGCCGGAGAGGAGGGAGGAGGAGGTCGCCGGAGAGGAGGAGGAGGAGGTCGCCAGAGAGGAGGAGGGTAGTATGGTGGAGGAGAGAAGGGAAGATGGAGTGGAGGAGAGGAGGAGATGGAGTGGAGGAGAGGTGGAGTGGAGGAGAAGAATGAAGAGGTAAGGAGGAGAGGACACGCCCAGCCATATATACGACATAGTAATGGCGCACCGTGGGCAGGTGCGCCATTACTAATTTTTATTTATTTATTTTATTTATTTTGAATTTTGAAGGCGGGAAGATACTAATGGCGCACCATGGGCAGGTGCTGTCGGCGGGAACGACACCTATGAGATGACAAGAATCCCTACTACGGTTGGCGGGGCGCGGGGTCGTGAGAAGAGCGGATCTAACAGGTAGCACACGGTTCGTTTATCCAGGTTCGGGCCACGAGGATGCGTAAAACCCTACTCCTGCTTTGGTGGATTGTATATCTGTGCTCTTGAGCTAGCAATGGGGCGTGAGGAGCTCCAAAAAAGCTGAATCCTTCTCCTGGTCGCCTCGGGCCTCCTTTTATAGAAAAATGGGTTGCCATAGTGGCACACAGGAGGTGGAAAGGGTACAGTGATGCGAGGTTATCCCTCGCATTACATGACAAGGCGCATTTAATGCGTCTTGCTTAGGTGTCCTTGCTTTATCGGGGATGGGGGAGAGATCTGTCTCGTCCGTCGCCGCTCCTTCTTGTGTCGACACGCGCCCTGGCCAGCGATGCCTAAGATGCCATGTAGGTAGGCAGGCATCTCAGGTGGCGCAGTGGTAGGTCTTCACGAAGATCTGCATGCCGCCACGCAGGTGCCTGCCCAGCTGGTTGGGTCGGCAGCTGCATGCATGCGGTGGTGGAGGTTTAGTCGACGTGGGCCTGATGGTGGCCCCGCGGGTGTCCTTGGGAAGAGCCTTGCCGGGGCCCCGGCAAGGGTCTTGCCGAGGCGCCTGCTATCATCCCTGGCAAGGCGCTTGCTGGGGGCCTTGTGGTCTTCCTCGGCTGGGATCCCGCCAAGGGTTGTCGTCTCCTTAGTGCGTATCTGATCTTGAATGTCTTCACGAAGATCTGCATGCTGCCACGGGGATGTCTCCCGAATCCTTGCCCTTTGGGGGCAGTGGACTCAAGGGTGATTCGCTCTGTAGGCGCGGGACGAGTCGTCGCGGCAAGGGTCTTGCCAGGGCTGCTAGAACTGTCTCCCGGCAAGGATCTTGCCAGGGGAGTCCGCTTTGTCCCCTTTGCTCTTCATGGTCTTCGCCTTGGCGTCGTAGTTCTCTTGAGCTTCGGTCTTACCCTGGCTCACCTCCCTTGCCTTGCTTGGTGTGGTGGTGCCCGTGGCTCAGACAGCCCGTGCACAGTTATAGGGGTACAAAAAGTGTACCCCTCTTTTTGTACACCGACAGGAGCCCCCGGGCCTGGGCCACACATAAGCGCAACGCGTTGTTGGGCTAGGCCCAAAAACGGTGCGCGAGCAGGCGGGCTGGTTTTTACCGCGGTAAGATTCTTCGCGCGCTGCGCTTCCCACGACTCCCGCGTGTGGCGCGGCGTGGGGAGGCGTGTGTGACGTGGGCGGCATGCGTGGGGTTGCTTCTCGCAGGCATGCGTCACATCGTAGTAAAGGGGCGGTTCGCGCCTTCCCCATAAACAGAGGGAGGCATGGAGGCGCAGCCCATTTACTGAATGGGGTTGAGGCGTGGTCTTCAAGGCATCCACTCCCCACGATCACGGGGTGGGGAGTGGTCGTCTCACCCATCCCCTCAGTTCTGCATGTCCGCCACGTGTCTCCCATGCGCCTGGGGTGGCAAACGGTGGAGGCGGGAAACCGGGCCGTCGCAGGTTGGGGCGGCGGGTCGGTTCTGGCTCCCTGCGCCTTCTGTATCTTGATTGGCCAAGCGGGGCGGCCAAGCCCCAACCCCGATCCTTTATAAAGAGCGGGAGGGGGGGATGGCGTCCCGCATTCTTCCATCTTCTTCCTCCTTCAGCTTCTGTTCCTCCCTTCCAACCGTCATGGAGAGTGAATCACGGTCCTTCAACAGTGGCGGCGAGGGTCGCCGCTCGACAACGCGTCCCTCCTTCCCCTGCGCCTGTGGTGGCAGAGCCAGCCACGAGGGGAAGGGGGAGGGGGCGAGGCCGTGGGCAAGGCCGGGGCGCTCGAGGAAGAGGAGGACGGAGCGGCGCGCCGGCCTCGCCTCCGCCAGCAGCTCCTCCTCCAATGGAGGGCCATGTTGGGGATGACCCTTGTGAGTTCTTCGTCAGGCTGCGCCGGCCGCCGCGCCATCGCCTTCGTCTCCCGACTCCATTTGCGCGGGAGATGGAGCTGGATCCGCCGGAATCGTTGCGGCTACACATGAGGGGCTGCGGGATCAGTGGCACACGGGTCCGCGTCAACTTCCCTGCCCCTCACGTGATGTATCTTTGTCGGGGATGGAAGACGTTTGCTCATATCCACCGCTTGACGGAGGGTCTCACTCTCCATTTTAAGCTGATGGAGGGTGGCCTTCTCTCCATCAAGGTCTTCGGGTGCTTTGGGACCCGTGCAAGGTGCTGCGTGGAGAGCTCTTCTGATAGTGAAGACTCCTCCTCGGGCGGGAGTGACGAGGAGGACAGCGGCAGTGACGAGGAGGACAGCGGAAACGACGACGAGGGTAGTAGGCGGCAGGATGACGGGTCCGATTAGGTGTCGGGTGCCACTCCGTGCGGCACCGGCGACCCCATAATCCGCGTCAACGGCTCCCTGAACTTCTCGGGGTCGTCTCCTTGGGCGGCTGGCGTTGGGACGCTACGGAAGAGGAAGAGGGCGGGCGGCAAGGCCGTCAAGTCGGAGTACGCGGGCACCGACGTCTTCGACGCGTGCTGACGTCCTGCCGCCTCGTCTTCGAGCTCTGCTTCCGGCGCCGCCATCACCATCCAGCCTTTGAACCGCCACCAAGATGTTCTCTTGGTGTCTTCTGCCACCCGTAGCTCGCCTAGGCGCTCCTTTTGTCCCTTTCGCCTCCTTGACCTGCCTCCTGAGGAGAGGGACAAGAAAGGGATTACGGGCACCTTATCTCTTTTTAGTTTGTAAGCCTTCGACCCTTTGCTGAATTTAAAACTTGTAATCCCATCTTTCATGTTTTTCATTCCCTATGGACTGTACCTGAGTGGAATGTTTTTAATGAAAAAGGGATGCTTGCCGGGTCATATGTTTGCGGGTGGAACCCATGAGAAGGAGTAAATCCTTGATATCCTCAAGATAAACATTTCATTGCCTGGCAACAGGCCTTGCCGTCTCCCCACTTCGCCTAACCTTCCTCACGCCTTTGGCGGAGGCAGGGATGAGGCGGGTTCAGGCTCCTTGTTTCATCCTTTTGCTGCCGCGACTACGACCAAACTTGGCCCCAGGAACGAGCCCTAGGGCCTAGAGTTATGGGAGCACGGTAGCTTAGGGGAAAACGAGGTTTCACATACCTCAGTCCATAATGGAATGCATGATAAGGGATGAAGAACTTATCTGAAGCTGTAGTCCCCGGCAACCCTGATTCGCCGTGGGTGAATCTTTGCTCTTGCAGCCCCCAGCAATATTGGCTTGCCGGGGGCTAGATGCTGGTCTGTTCCTCTTTTTTCCTCCTCAAGTGGTTCGGCACGGATATCTGTGTGTCATGTGAACCAAAGAAGACAAAAAGAGAGATGCACACTCGACCTCTAAGCTAGGGGTTAGTCGCCGCTAAGCACTATCAACCCTAACCAAGGACGAGACTTGACCTAGCATGCATGCTATAACTTAGGGCGCCAGCGCTTCATTTACTTATGCTCAGGGTCTGTGCCTGGCTTTGTACAGAGGGTTACATGCGTCATCGCCAAGGCTCGTACAAAAGGTGGCTTGTCGGCGGGCCCGGCAAGCCGCGCCTCACGGGTAAAACTTGCGAAGATGCTCAATGTTCCAGGAGTTACTCACCGGAATGGCATCTTCGGTCTCCAGGCGGACTGCGCCGGGCCTGGTGACTCGTATTACCTGATAAGGACAAAGGGTGTCTGGCCGGTGGCTCGATTTGGCGTCGTTCTGATTGACCAAAGAACCGCCGGCAATTCATCAATCCAGCGCCTTCCACTCTTGCGCAGCCTGTCAAAGGTCTTTGTCCTTAAGCCTCGCAGTACTTCAGCGTTTGCCCTCTCAGCTTGACCATTGCTTCGTGGGTGAGCAACGGAAGCGAAACAGACTTTGCTGCCGAGGTCTTGGGTATATTGCATGAAGGTGCGGCTTGTGAACTGTGCACCATTGTCGGTGATGACCCTGTTGGATACACCAAAACGGCACACTAGTCCCTTGAAGAATTTGACGGCTGACTGAGCTGTGACCTTCCTCACTGCTTCCACCTCTGGCCACTTTGTGAACTTCTCGATTGCGATGTACAAGTACTCAAAGCCCCCGACAACGCGGGGGCTAGGGCCCAGTATGTCGAGCCCCCAGACCGAGAAGGTCCAAGAGAGAGGAATGGTTTGAAGGGCTTGAGCTGGCTGATGAAGTTTCTTTGAATGGAACTGACACGCTTCACACCTGGTGACTAGTGTCGTCGCATCCTAGAGGGCAGTGGGCCAGAAGAAGCCTTGCCGAAATGGCTTGCCGGCAAGGGCTCTTGACCCTATGTGGGATCCACATATGCCTCCATGTACTCCGCCAACAGCCGCAGTCCTTCCTCTCGAGGGATACACTTCGGTTTCACGCCGTTCGGCCTCTTACTGTATAGGACATCATCGACGAACTAGTACATAGTAGAGCGACGGGCTACTTTTTCCGCTTCCTCCTGCTCCTCAGGAAGTTCCCCTGTTTGGAGGAATCAGACGGTATGCTGTGCCCACGCTGGAGCCTGGGGCTCGATGGCGAGGACTAAAGGCATTTCCTCCGCTACAGGAGCGGCTGTCTCGACGGCAAGAGCTTGATGCTCCGCCGGAGCTATCCGTCCCGTGGCGGGCTCAGTATCTCCAGCAACATCCTTGTCGGCGGCTCCGGGGAGCTCGACGGGAAAGTACTTGCCGGGCCCTGATTTCCTTCTCTTGTTTTGCTCTGTTGATGGATCAACGGATGGTTGAGTTAGCTGAAGCACAAAGGTACCTGGTTCCACAGGTAGCTTGAGGGCAGCGCGCTTTGACAGGTAATCAGCAATGTCGTTCTCTGCTCGGGGAACGTGCTCCGCCTGTATACCATCAAAACACTCTTCCAGCTTTCTCACTTCATCGACGTAGGCCTTCATCAACGGGCTCTGGTAATCTTTGTTGACTTGTTTGACGACAAGTTGTGAGTCGCCCCTGACGATGAGTTTCTTGATTTCGAGGTCTACCGCGATCCTAAGACCAGCAAGCAGCCCCTCGTATTCAGCAGTATTGTTTGTTGACACCTCCCTGGGGAAGTGCATCTGGATCACGTACTTGAGGTGCTCTCCAGTGGGCGCGACAAGCAGTACGCCAGCCCCGGCGCCCTGTAAGGAGAAAGCTCCATCAAAGTACATGATCCAGTCGCAACTTGCCTCCTTGCCGGGGAGAGCAGTCTCTTGAGTTTCTTCGTCAGGCGTCGCAGTCCATTCTGCAACGAACTCTGCCAGGACTCGACTTTGAATTGTCGAGGTACTCTCAAACTTGAGGCCAAAGCTGGACAGTTCCAGTGCCCACTCTACAATCCTTCCCGTTGCGTCTGGATTGTGCAATATCCATCGCAGAGGGAGGCGAGTGACGACAGTGATTTCGTGCGCCTGGAAGTAGTGACACAGCTTCCTCGAGGCCATAAGAAGGCCGAAGAGCAGTTTCTGCACACCGGAGTACCTTGATCTAGCCCCCTGCAGAAGGGAGCTAACAAAGTAGACCGGGTGCTGCATCATCTTCTTCCTTGGCGACACTCCAACCGGCTGCGTCGTCTCGGCATCGGTGGCATCGGGCTCCGTCGCTGCTATTACCTCATCATCAATTTCTCTCTGCGCCACTAGTGCGGCGTTGACCACCTGGTTCGTTGCCACCAGGTACAGCAGCGACGGTTCCTGTGGCCTAGCCGCAACTAGTATTGGCGCGGAGGAGAGGTACCTCTTCAAATCTTGCAATGCTTCTTCGGCTTCTGGCGTCCACTCCATCGGGCCCGCCTTTTTCAAAATCTTGAAAAAGGGAAGGGTGCGCTCGGCGGACTTGGAAATGAACCCGCTCATGGCGGCAACGCAACCAGCAAGCCGACGCACATCCTTTACTCGCTTGGGCGCTTCAATCTGCTCTATAGCTTTGATCTTGTCCGGATTGGCCTCTATCCCACGCTGTGACATAAAGAACCCGAGAAGCTTGCCAGACGGGACGCCGAAGACGCACTTCTCAGGGTTCAACTTGAGATTGATCTTGCGTAGGTTTGCAAATGTTTCTTGTAAATCTGATATGAGGGTTGCCCTGTTCTTGGTTTTGACCACTGTATCATCCATATAAGCTTCCATATTTCTATGGAGCTGGGGTTAAAAACCAATCTGGACCGCCCTCGCAAACGTTGAACCAGCACTCTTCAACCCGAAAGGCATCCGTATAAAGCAATAAGTACCACATGGGGTGATGAATGACGTTTTCTCTTCATCTTCCCTTGTCATGAAGATCTGGTGGTAGCCAGAGTAGGCATCAAGGAATGACAACAAATCACACCCAGCTGTGGAGTCAACAATCTGGTCGATGCGCGGCAGCAGGAAGGGGTCTTTGGGACAAGCCTTATTAATATCTGTGTAATCAATACACCGCCTCCACTTCCCATTTGCCTTGCGCACTACCACTGGATTGGCCAACCACGTCGGATGGAGCACTCCTCTTACCAAACCCGCTGCTTCCAGTTTCCGGATCTCCTTTGTGATGAACTCTTGTTGTTCTAAAGCTTGCTTTCTGACCTTCTGCTTGACGGGCCGCGCATGAGGACAGACAACAAGGTGGTGCTCAATCACCTCCCTGGGAACACCGGGGATGTCGGATGCTTGCCATGCAAACACATCGACATTCGCCCGTAGGAAGGTGACGAGCGCGTCTTCCTATTTGTTGTCAAGGGTGGAGCTTATGGTAAAAGCTCCTCCCGTGCCGTCCTCCTTGACAGAAACCTTCTTGGTTCCTGGCGGTGTGGCCTTGGACTTCTTGTTTCTGTCGGCGGAGCTCTCTGGAACGTCCTCGACGGGAGCGCTACACTCCGAAGAGGTGCGCTTGCCGGAGTGGGTGCTTGAGGTATCACCGGTCTTCTTCTTTTGCCTTCCCGGGGCTCCAGCGGCAGGGGCAAGCGCCTTAGCAGTGGCGGCTGCTGCAACTGCTTGTTGGTAGTGTTGGTCAGCGCAAATTAGTGCATCCTTCTTGTCTGACGGGACGGTGATGATCGTCACAGGGCCCGGCATCTTCAGGGTGTTGTAGGCGTAATGTGACGCCGCCATGAACTTGGCCAGCGCTGGGCGGCCAAGGATCCCGTTGTAAGACACGGGGATCTGGGCAACGTCGAACACAACCCTTTCTGTCATGTAGTTCAGATCACTCCCAAAAGTCACGGGCAACATGACCTTTCCCTTTGGTTGACTTCTTCCTGGGTTGACCCCCTGAAATGTGCCTGTCTCTTCGAGGTCTTCATCAGGAATCTGCAATTTCTCGATCACGGCAGGCGATATTAAGTTCAGACCGGCCCTGCCATCGACTAGCATCTTTGTCACCTTGAGGTTGCGTATTGTTGGTGAAACCAACAATGGCCAGCACCCGACCGCAGTAGTGCGATCAGGGAGATCCTCAATGTCAAAAATGATAGGTGTGCTGGACCACTTCAGCGGCCTTTGGGCATCAAATGACGGTTCCACCGCTGTAATCTCACGCGCCCACTGTTTAAGCTAGCGGCGAGAGGTATGCAGCAAGGCGCCGCCATCAACACACATGGCCTCTGTAGCTTTCTGAAATCCTTGGTCACCAGACTCATCGTCCTCTTCATGATCATCGTCTTCTGGCTTTTTGTCACGGCCCCGGGCGGGCCTCTCCCGCTATCTATCTTTGCTGCGACGGCCCGCCTGGCCGTCACGCTTCTTGCCGGACCCCTCAGCACTGTCCTGGCCTTTCTCCTTGTCCCCCCTCTCATATTCAGCCCTCTGCTTCTCAGCAAGGAGCTCAACCTGTCGGCAGTTCTGGAGATCATGGCCTTTGGTGCGATGGATCTTGCAGTATTGCTTGTCGGAGTTTCCTGGCTTCTTGGCAGCCGCCAAGGCCCGGCAGGCGACACATCCGGCAATTTCCTTGCCGGGGTCATCTGCCTTGGTTTTGTTGGTGGAGCCGGAGTCGCCAGATCCCTCGACGACAAGCACAGCTTTACCTTTGCGCTTCCTGTTGCGGCGTCGGCCTTTCTTCGTCGGGGCGGCAGCATCCTCATCTGAGGAGTCGGTTTCCACGCCGGCATCTTCGCCGGGGTACTTCCTTCCCTCTTCAGCTCGAGCACATTTGTCAGCAAGAACATAGAGTTCTGCCACATCTTTCACCTTGTTCATCGCCAGTTCTTCGCGCATCTTGCGGTTACGCACATTCTGATGGAATACGCTGATGATGGCGGCAGGGTGAACATCAGGGATATTGTACTGTACCTGGCTGAACCTCTGTATATACTTGCACAGACTCTCGCCTCCCTTCTGGGGAATAACATGCAGGTCGCTTGCTTGGCCATGGGCTTGGTGACCCCAGTAAAGGCGCCCACAAATTCATGGCACAAATCCGACCAGGAGGAAATAGAGTCTACCGGCAAGTGCATCAACCACGACATGGCGTTGGGTTTAAGAGCCAATGGAATGTAATTCGCAAGCACCTTATCGTCGCGGGCTCTGGTGGCTTGCATCGCGATGGTGTAGATGCTGAGGAACTCAGACGGGTGAGTCTTGCCGCTGTACTTTTCGCAAACGTCAGGTTTGAAGGTGCGGTGAGTGGGCCACTGGAACTACCGCAGCTCACGGGTAAAAATCGCACAGCCTATCTCGTAAGATAGGCCTCCAGGGCTCTCCGGGGCCGGGTGGTTCACAGCAGGCCCTGCTTGCCTGTCTGACTGGTGGCGCACTCCGCGCCGGTGCTCGATAGTGGTTCGAGCATCTTCATGGGCTCGTTCCCGAAGAACTTGGCGCTGGTCACAGTGGGTCCGCGGGTCAGACAATGCTATGGAGATGGCGTCCGCCGAGCCGGCATCCGCGGTACCGGATGGGGAAGAGGTGAATGCACCGTGGTCGCGGCGCCGCCGGCTTTTCCGCCACTGGTCCGCGGGACTCCATCGGAGCGTCGACCTAGGGGCCCCACCGGACATGGTTTGTCTTTGTTGGCCACCGCAACAAGGCTTCGGATAGTGGCTCTCCATTCGTCGAGTTTCCCCGTGGTGGGAGGAAAGTCAAGGAGCAACTGCGCGTGCGCCAGGGCCACTACTGGCGTTGGTGGCAGTGAAACCTGCACGGATTGCGACGTGCTTCGACTTCTGACCATGTCAGAAGGAGCTCTATCACGACCCCGCGGTCGCATGCCATTTTCACTAGCGCCTCGGCGAGTGGGCAGGTCTTCTACGTCCCGGGAGTGGCGCTCAGGGCTCTTCCCGCGGCGACGCCCGGGATCTTCGGCGTGGTTATGCAATTCGTCGCGCGCTGCCTGGGAGGAGCGCGTTGTTGATGCCGGCGTGGGAGTCTTGTAGGCCCTCGCGTCGCCTTCGGGCGGGGCGGCGATGACCTTGGAAGGCCCCGCTCCACCCGCGAAGGACTTGGCTCCGCCTTTGGAATTGGCGACATGTGGCCCGTTACCAGGCGGACAAACATCGCCGCCTCCCAAACTCCGGCTGCTGGGATGGTGTTGGTGTTCGCGAGCAGCGCCCCGGGTCATCTCTGCGACCGGTCAGCTGCTCGCCCGCGTCGGGACGGGCTGTCCGGCTTCCGACTGGCCAACCGCCACCGTCGTCTTCTTCTTGGGCGCCATGATGATGAAGAAGCGCCGAACTAACTGCTCAAGCTGATTCTCACAACTGCGGCCCCTACCTGGCGCGCCAGAGATGTCGGCGGGAACGACACCTATGGGATCACAAGAATCCCTACTACGGTTGGCGGGGCGCGGGGTCGTGAGAAGAGCGGATCTAACAGGTAGCACACGGTTCGTTTATCCAGGTTCGGGCCGCGAGGATGCGTAAAACCCTACTCCTGCTTTGGTGGATTGTATATCTGTGCTCTTGAGCTAGCTATGGGGCGTGAGGAGCTCCAAAAAAGCCGAATCCTTCTCCTGGTCGCCTCGGGCCTCCTTTTATAGAAAAAGGGGTTGCCACAGTGGCACACAGGAGGTGGAAATGGTACAGTGATGCGAGGTTATCCCTCACATTACATGACAAGGCGCATTTAATGCATCTTGCTTAGGTGTCCTTGCTTTATCAGGGACGAGGGAGAGATCTGTCTCGTCCGTCGGCGCTCCTTCTTGTGTCGACACGCGCCCTGGCCAGCGATGCCTGAGATGCCATGTAGGTAGGCAGGCAGCTGAGGTGGCGCAGTGGTGGGTCTTCACGAAGATCTGCATGCCGCCATGCAGGTGCCTGCCCAGCTGGTTGGGTCGGCAGCTGCATGCATGTTGTGGTGGAGGTTTAGTCGGCGTGGGCCTGATGGTGGCCCCACGGGTGTCCTCGGGAAGGGCCTTGCCGGGGCCCCGACACGTGTCTTGCCGAGGCGCCTGCTGTCATCCCCGGCAAGGTGCTTGCCGGGGGCCTTGTGGTCTTCCTCGGCTGGGATCCCGCCAAGGGTTGTCATCTCCTTAGTGCGTATCTGATCTTGAATGTCTTCAGAAGATCTGCATGCCGCCACGGGGATGTCTCCCGAATCATTGCCCTTTTGGGGCAGTGGACTCAAGGGTGATTCACTCCGTAGGCGCGGGACGAGTCGTCGCGGCAAGGGTCTTGCCGGGGCTGCTAGAACTGTCTCCCGGCAAGGATCTTGCCGGGGGAGTCCGCTTCGTCCCCTTTGCTCTTCGTGGTCTTGGCCTTGGCGTCGTAGTTCTCTTGAGCTTCGGTCTTACCCTGGCTCACCTCCCTTGCCTTGCTTGGTGTGGTGGTGCTCGTGTCTCAGACTTCCCGTGCACAGTTATAGGGGTACAAAAAGTGTACCCCTCTTTTTGTACACCGACAGGTGCGCCATTAGTAACTTTATTTTATTTTATTTATTTATTTTGAATTTTGAAGGCGGGAAGATAGTAATGGCGCACCATGGGCAGGTGCGCCATTAGTAAGTTTGAATTTTTTTGAATTTTTTTACCTCTCCAGATCTTAAAAGCCCCGTATCTTTTTTTCTGTTAGGTTTTTGAGGATTTTGAAAATGTTTAGCGGGGTTTCCTCTGTTAAATTCGGATGTAACTTTTCGAGTAGATGATTTTTCATATAAAAAACTTTTTCATCCGAGTTCGTATGCAAAAGTTATGCCCATTTTTACAAATTCTCGAGAGATTTTGCAAAAAAGTCGAAAATTCATGTTTGTAAATTTTGCTAACAACTAGACCACATACCAGATGGGAATCTTATTTTCTTTTATTTTTTTGACATTTCTATCATTTTCTTTTATTTTTTTTGAAACTGAAAAGGCGGTCCACCGGGGGGTGTGCATTCGGGGGAATGTTTCGGCCAAATTACTAATGGCGCACCGTGGGATGGTGCACCATTACTAGTTCAACTAGTAATTGCGCACCACTCCGACGGTGTGCCATTAGTAGTTTAAAAAATAAAAATAAAAAAAATTGAATTTTTTTTTGAAACATAATTACTAATGGCGCACCGTGGGAGTGGTGCGCCATTACTAGTTGAACTAGTAATGGCGCACCATCCCACGATGCAACTAGTAATGGCGCACCACTCCCACGGTGCGCCATTAGTAGTTTTGAAAAAATTAAAAAAATTATGTTTACTAATGGCGCACCGTGGATGTGGTGCGCCATTAGTATTTAGTAATGGCGCACCACATGTACAGTGCGCCATTAGTGTCCATATTGGCTATAGCTGTTTTTGTAGTAGTGTGCTCAGGTTTATCCCGAACACCCCAGCACTCGAGGCGTGGGGGCAGAAGCCGACGACTAGCCATCTCTCAGATTTGATAAATAGCCGAACAGAAGGTAATATTTTAAATTCAAACAAGCGTTGCATAGCGCATATGAACAAGTTTTCATACTACAGGATCACACGAGCAAGTTCATTCAAATATTACATCTTCGCACACTCGTCTGATACAAGACGGGCACCCTTCAGGACACCCTCATAGTACATCTCAGGGTGGCGATGCTCCTTGCCCTCTGGCGGCCCTTCCTTGATTAGCTTCACGGCATCAAGCTTGGCCCATTGCACCTTCACACGGGCGAAAGCCCAACGTGCACCTTCGATGCAGACGGACCGCTTGATGACTTCCAGCTGTGGGCAGGCATCTGCAAGCCGCCTCACCAGGCCAAAGTAGTTGTTGGGAAGGGCTTCGCCAGGCCACATCTGGACTATAAAGCCCTTCACGGCCTATTCGTCGGCCTTGTGTAGCTCGACCAGCTGCTTTAGCTGGTCGCTCATAGGCACCGGGTGTTCGATCCCAGTATACTGAGACCAGAACAACTTCTCCGTTGAGCTTCCCTCCTCGGCTTGGTAAAACTGTGCAGCATCCGACACGCTGCGGGGCAAATCTGCGGATGCTCCTGGACAGCTCCGAATTCGGGTAAGTAACAGGTAATTTACTTTCACATGCTTGCTTTGCATATAGAATGCCTTACCCAACGCTATCTTCTTCATCGCATCAATCTCCTAGAGGGCCTTTTGGGCTTCGGCCTTGGCATTCTTTGCGCTCTCAAGGGCCGCAGCAAGCTCGGACTCTCGCGTCTTCAAGTCAAGCTCCAACGGCTCGTGCTTAGTCACGAGAGCGTGGAGCTCTTGCTGCACCTCGCCCACCTGTGCCTCATGCCTTTCCCGCTCGGTGCGCTCCTTGGCCGCTTTGTTTTCGGCCTCGGATAGCGCTTGCTTCAGGGTCGCCACCTCGGTCGTGGCCCCTGGAAAATTTACAATGATCCTGTCATTTTGCAATCGCATTCTCTTTATACATATCCATAGACTAGGTACTACTTACCTTTGTTCTCCTCGAGCTGCCTCTTGGCAAGGCCGAGCTCGTCCTTGGACCCTTTAAGGTCCCGCTTCAGTGCGGCGACCTCCGCAGTTAGTGTGGCAGAGGCCAGCAGCGAAGCCTGCATACGCATATTGACATACTTACATTAGACTCCTGCGATATTGTTTGATCCTCCATTCGGCTTTTCTTTGTGAACACCGAACAGAGCATCAGGGGCTACTGTCTATGCGGTAATATTTTCCCCATATTTCAAAAACTTACCTCAAAGCCTGTTAGAAGGCTGGCACAGGCTTCAGTCAGTCCGCTCTTGGCGGACTGAACCTTCTGGACCATCGCACTCATAATAGTGTGGTGCTCTTCATCGATGGAAGCGCTGCGAAGCGCTCCCAGCAGATTGTCCGGTGCCTCTGGATGGACAGAGGTCACCAGCACAGGCGTCTTGCCCCTTTTGGAAGGAGGCCGCCTGCCCGAGTCCGGAACCACTGGGGGTTCCGGCGCGGTGTTCGGCTGAGGGCCGAACTCGGAGCCCTCGGGAGCCTTGCTCCCTCTGCTCCCGAAGTTCGGAAGGTCGCCTTGAGGCACCTCCGGGACTGTCTCCCCTCGACCCGGTGCCTCTTGAGACAATACCTCGGCGTTGTCCGTAGGGCAAGGGGAGGTGGTGGTCGGAAGTGGACCGCTATCCATATCCGACGAGCCCAGGGAGCCGTCCGACGATACGTCGATACGGGCTCGTGGCAGTTTGCATAGTCATAATTCAGCGTTAGGAGAAGCAGTGCGACAAAGGTATGCTATGAGTTACACTTGCATCCGAATACTTACGACTTCGCCAGGGGCTTGGCCCTGAGCAGCCACTCGTCTTCGCCAGTTGGGGCGGCCTTCCTTTTCTTGTCTCCCACAACTGAAGGGGGAGCATCTTCGTTTTCCTCCTCATCTTCGGGGGAGGAGTGCGTCGCGGAGTTATCGGACGATGAGTCCAATACCACATGGCGCCGGGAACTCTTTTGGGTTCCCTTGGCCTTCTTGGTCTTCCCCGACACCTCATAAGGAGCCGGGGTCAACATCTCCGTGAGGAGATCGTCCGCAGTGTCTTCGGGCAGGGGGGCCGGACAGTTGATCTACTCCGATGCTTCCACCCAGTCATGTCAAAGGCATGAGAGCTCAGACCCCGCACATAGTTAAGCTATGGGAAATGAATATCCTACCGGATATGTAGAACTTACCGGATTCGCAGGGCGCTTTGCGCTTAGCCCGCGGTCCTCGCTAAGAGAGGGAGGGACCTCGGCGCCCTTGAACAGCACCCTCCAGACGTCTTTGTGCATCGTGTCGAAGAGCTCACTCAGAGTCTGGTGCTGGGCCGGGTCGGACTCCCATAAGTTGAAATCCTGTTGTTGACACGGGAGGATCCGGCGGAAGAGCATGACCTGGACTATGTTGACAAGCTTGAGTTTTTTGCTTGTCATGTTCCGGATACATTTCTGGAGTCCTTCCAGCTCCACCGAGGAACCCCAGGACAGGCCCTTCTCTTTCCAGGAAGTGAGCCGCGTGGGGAATCCGGATCAAAACTCGGGGGCCACAACCCAGTTGGTCTCGCACGGCTCGGTGATGTAGAACCACGCCGATTGCCACCCCTTTATGGTCTCCACGAAGGAGCCTTCGAGGCATATAACATTGGGCATCTTGCCCACCATGGCTCCGCCCCATTTCGCTTGTTGGCCTCCCACCACCTTCGGCTTGATATTGAAGGTCTTCAGCCACAGGCCGAAGTGGGGCCGGATGCGGAGGAAAGCCTCACACACGACGATGAACGCCGAAATGTTGAGGATGAAGTTCGGGGCCAGATCATGAAAGTCCAGCCCGTAGTAAAACATAAGACCGCGGACGAATGGATGGAGGGGAAACCCCAGTCCGCGGAGGAAGTGGTGGAGAAAAACTACCCTCTCGTGAGGTTCCGGGGTAGGGACGATCTGCCCCGCAGCGGGCAGCTGATGCGCGACATTCGCGGATAAGTATCTGGCTCCGTGCAGCTTTTTGATGTGTCCCTCCGTGACGGAGGAAGCCATCCACTTGCCTCCCGCTCCGGACATGTTTGGAGAAGGTTGAGGAGAAGGATGTGGACTTGGGCGTTGGAGCTCGAGTGCGCAAGAATGGATGAGCAAGGAGGAAGAAGGCGAGGTTAGAAAAGGTGAGATCTTATCCCTTTATAAGGGCAGACTAAACTATGCACCTCCACTAGCCTGGTAAAACTCGCTTATCCACCTAGCGCCGTAATTGATGGCGCGGTTGGGTTACCCATGTCCGTATTGATGAGAATCCCGTAATAGGGGGAACACGATCTCTGCTTTGACAAGACGTGTCAAGAAACTGCCTCATGTTATGTGCGGGGCTAGTTAAAGAAAAATGGTTCGAATAATCGCCGAGCCTTGGCATGATGTCATGTTGCCTAAACGTGTCAGCAGATTAGATTTGTGGAAATATTATTCTCTCTACGGTGGTATGTGGAACTTATTTTGCAGGGTCGGACACTATCCTTGTATTCAGATTCTCTCGGGGTGTATTCGATGGAGGAACCCGCCTTGCAATGCCGAAGACAACACTGCACGCCAGACTCATCGCATTGAAGCCTGGTTCAGGAGCTACTAAGGGAGTCCGGGATTAGGGGTCTCCAGACAGCCGGACTATATCCTTTGGCCGGACTATTGGACTATGAAGATACAAGACTGAAGACTTCGTCTCGTGTCCGGATGGGACTCTACTTGGCGTGGAAGGCAAGCTAGGCAATACGGATATGTATATCTCCTCCTTTGTAACCGACCTTGTGTAACCCTAGCCCCCTCTGGTGTCTATATAAACCGGAGGGTTTTAGTCCATAGGACAACATACAATCATACCATAGGCTAGCTTCTAGGGTTTAGCCTCTCCGATCTCGTGGTAGATCAACTCTTGTAATACTCATATCATCAAGAATAAATCAAGCAGGATGTAGGGTTTTACCTCCATCAAGAGGGCCTGAACCTGGGTAAAACATCGTGTCCCCTGCCTCATGTTACCATCCGCCTTAGACGCACAGTTCGGGACCCCCTACCCGAGATCCGCCGGTTTTGACACCGACAGTCACCAACATGGATGATTCAATTCATGGGACCTTTTGGTGCAGTTCACCTAAAATGAAGCAATGTCCCATGAGCTAGGAGCTTCTTCTTCTTTTAAGAAAAGGGCTCCAGCCTCGGTTCCATTTCCATCAGAAAACGAAACCCACAGAGCTTCTTCTTCATTAGTTGCAATAAAATTGAGCAACATCAAGGTTGGTCGTGAAGCTCCTGGAGAGTAGGCGGACCAGGACAATTGCATCTCTAACGAAAAGAAGCAACTTATCTTAATGGGAAATTTAGCAGGACATGAAAAAAAGTGCCATTGATTCATATTATTGGAGGCATTACATTGAAAACAACATTGGTTTAACGTGTCCTTACTTTTAACAGTGCGACTGCAACATTTTACTAGTGGCATTACATAAGAGCGGATCGGGGCAACGAACATCAGATGAGGATATCTGGGTTGGTCCCATTTTTGTTCGGTATATAGCCACCTTATACTATGTGAGGCTAGCAAATCTAGTGCTGGACTTACTCTGCTGACTTGTCTCACAGTCCCCGCTTTCTTTCCTTTTTCAACCAATAGATCGGGTTTATATTGAGTTTGTACCGCGTTCCCTTTATTTCCCTATTAGACCTAGAGACCGGTTATAGCCAGTCTCTACTACTTTTCGCCCCCATTATTTTCTCTTTCAACCAAGTCCTAAATTCAGGTAACAAATCTTCCCCCACCCCCACCCCTTTCTTCCTTGTTTGAACCAAGTACTACTAGATTCGAGTGCATGAACTAGTTTTACCTCTTAATAGTAAAAAAATTAGGTGGTTTTCGAATAGCCGATCGATCCTATCTACACGAGGGGGCTGAGAAATAGTAAAAGATACAAATGCAGCGACGTTAGGAGCTCGGGAAGTAGAGCAACGCCGGTTTCGAAGGAAGTTATACCTGAGGGTCACCGGGATGTCGCTAGGTGGGCGGTGGGAGGCCAGATCTGCCCACACTATGGCAGTGAGGAAGAAGGGGTGGGAGGCCCTCCCTCGCCAGTGATGCTTGGGAGAGACCGGCAGGGCACGCTGATCGAGATGCGCTGGCAGTGGGTAAGAGCCATCAACGGGGACGACCGCATGAATGTTGCACCTTCTCACCTTCGCCGGCGGAGAGGATCCGGCTGGATCTGTGACCAACGGTGAGTAGAGAGAGAGAGTGTGTGGCCACCGCTGTCGTGTTTAGATCTAGAGAGGATGAGACAGTGTGAAGAGAGCAACACTAGCAAGCAAGCACGGAGGCTCCTGCCTATATAGTGGAGTACTAGTTTTCTTTTGTCTATCGGCCGGAGCCGGCTTGACCTCGGCAATGACTGTCGAGAAGTCTTCATGCACGTGCCCCGGAGGCGCAGTTGTCGTCATTTTGATCTGAAGCACCGGATTATAGCATATAACACGAAAAAATGCCACATGACAAGAAATCATAACCTCACTGCCCAAAGGAGACAAGATGAATCCTGACGGACAAACTAGACGAGGATCAAAGCTCAAATTAAAGATAAACTCGTAGAAAAGGGGTCCGTCGATAGATGTCCTAATTAACATAGCCGGCTTGACCTAGATGGCAGCCGAGTAGTCTTCGTGCATGTGCCCCCAATGACTAGCCCAACTCAGTTGTCTTTGTTTAACCCTCGCAGTGATTCGAAGCACATGACACCTAATTTTGCAAGATGACAAGAAACCTCTTTTTAAATTTCTCACAAGAACTGCACCCATGTATAACACAGCCTGCACGATATGTATACGATAGCCAATCCAGGCTTGTCTGCTGGAGTCTGGTCACATGCATGGACGAACTGATCTTCCGTGTCTTGCAAGGATTGTCCAGGTACCAACGTATGTACTACTTCTATTATCTCACCCGACTTGCAGGGTCGGGGAGTGTGCCTATGGTCGGTTCTCAATTGCGGTCCCACATGTGTGTGCAAACACAATATGATGCGCGTTCCATTCGGAGAGCGGCGTGCTAGACCGACCGACCATCTAGGGTGCGACGCGAACGCGACGGGCGTGATGTATACTCTGTACATGTTTACCACCGTTTTCTTGAGGCTTTGCTCCATGGCGCAATCCATGGATACAAAATTAGTATATTGTACTATCTAAAAGTCGAGGGCGGGGCTTTTCCCGTGTGGTAGGCGGGGCAGTTCCGCCTAGTCGGTTCACAGAGACGCGAGAAGATGAGGGAGTAGGCTGCTGCAAACGTAGGGTTTTGTGATTTGACAGTGAGTTACTGCTGGACAGGTGGCGCCCGATGATTTGACTTGCCATTATCATTTTAACTGCGGCACTACGACCGTCTTGAGTCTCCCGATTCCTGACCACCTCCATACAGGTGCCTCTCCCGATGCTCCATCGTGTAGAGGCTGGCTCTTGCTTGAGAGCCCACTCCTCCACTTTTTCCTTGCCTCTTTCCCCTAGATATGCAAAAATGCCATGTAAAGCGGGCTTATAGCCCACTATTGTACTTGATCCTACAGGTGCTAAGCCTGCCACATAGGCATAAAGTCTGATGTGGCAAGTTAATTAAGAAGAGACATACTAGTTTGGTGACCCCAGGAAGAAACGGTGATAAGCGCGTGTACCTAGATGAAGCAAACTTAGCAACAAAAAACTAAGCACCTATGCATTGGGGACTTGAGTTGCTAAGCCATTTAACGCCCATAGCACCTCATCTAAGCACCATTTCATTGGAAGAGCTCACTCCTTGGCAAATGCAATAAATACTACGAAGAAGGAGGTAGAGAGAGGTAAACAAAAAATACTCTTATAGCCAACCTTATAGCTAACCTTGTTGTATGAGTGACTAAGTGATGACTATGTATGACATGCCAACATCAGATAGCCTAACGCACCGTGTTAAATTTCCAAGGGCGCGGCCGTGCGAGCGAGTTGATGGTTGTGGTAGGCGTGACCATGATACGGGCTGCTGGTAGCCCTTGGATCTAAGATCGAACGGTCGCATGCTAAGTTGCTGAAAATTTGTAGAATAACCCTCCAAGATAGGATATTCACCCATAGGTATAGAATCACGCCATGCAACTGTTCGATCTCAGATCCAAGGGCTCTTGGAAGCATGTATCATGGGAGAATGGAAAGCTTCGTATCACGTGTAATTTTCCCGACGCTTGACATGACATCGAAAGCCATTTAATTGGGCGTCGAGTAGACATGACATCTAATTGGGCCCCCATAGTACTGTGCATGAATCCATTTATCCACCAGGCAATCCACTACCCTGCCATTCACACCCCCCCACTCGACATTTTTACAATCGATAAACCACTCCTAGTCATCCCGTCCTTTCACATTATGGCAGTTCCAGTAATCCTAACCCTCCTCCCAACTCCATGGAGTCCAAAATCTCCATGATCGGTGGTGAGTAAAAGGTTAGAACCATCACCGGCGATGAGTTCGACGTCATCTACACCCGTTCTTCCGCAACGGTGAAGGAATGCCTTGCTCGCTTCAAACGCATTTTCGAAAACTCAAATGATGAGTGGGTCACTGGGCTAGATGTTGAGTACACCACAGTCCTGGGAAGCAACAAGAATCTAAAGGAGGCAGAGATGAAGTCCGCCGTGGTCCAGGTTTGCGTGCATGACTTATGCTTGGTCTACCACATATGCCATGCCGACGTTGAGTGCCAGGATTTTAAGAATTTCCTCAAGGACGGCCGAGTCAAATTCGTTACTGTATACTTTAGGAATGGCAAGGAAATCCTGGGTCGGATAGGCCTCATTGTAGGCGACCCCTTCAACCTCCAGAAGAAACGACTGATGCCCTCCCATGATCAGCCTTCAATGCTGACCCTGGCAGGAGCCATGGTTCATCCTTCGTACGGTACACTGAAGAAACCTCCGTTCAGGTTTCATCATGCATGGGAGTGGAATGTACTAGATATAGACCACATCCACTACGCTGCAATGGATGGCTACCTTTGTTTCAATATCTACAAGGGTTGGATGAAGAGCAAGAGCCAAGTGTGCGGTTCAAGCAAAGAAGTATCGGCCAAGATGAAGAGGGACAAGGACGAAGTCGGGGATATGGACGAGGAGTCCGAGTAAGGTGGCAGTGTCGTTGCTCATGGTGGTTCTAATGCAGTGTCTACCGGATTAGTTGCTTAGTTTAATTTCAGGTGTGCTTAGTTTTATTTGAGGGATGTGTTGTGCTGAGCCCCTAGCAGAACTATGTTATGTTTCTTCTCATTATATTTCGTACATTTCATCTTTTAGTTGGTATAGTACTACCACTTGTTTCTTCACATTATATACGTACAATATATATGGCCAACATCATATAGCCAGCAGTTTAGTTGTCAAAGAATTTCAGGGTGCTTAGTTTTGTCAAAGAATTCTAGGGTGCTTAGTTTTATTTGAGGGGTGTGTTGTGCTAGACACCATTAACTTATCATTGTGAGAATCGGCTTATTTTTTCATGTAACATGGTAACGGGTTTGACGTGAAAATAACAATGTCTAATGGCATTTCTAATATACTATAACGCCCCGGATATAACTTTCCCAATTTGTACTCCAACTCTTGCCATTTCTGGCGTAAAGTTATATTTATTTCCTCGGGTTCGGGTTTTTGTCTCCGTGTGTTGTTGTCGTTGTCATGCATCTCATATCATGTCATCATGTGCATTGCATTTGCATACATGTTCGTCTCATGCATTCGAGCATTTTCCCCGTTGTCCGTTTTGCATTCCGGCGCTTCGTTCTCCTCCGGTGGTCATTTCTAGCTTTCTTTCGTGTGTGGGGATTAAACATTTCCGGATTGGACCGGGATTTGCCAAGCGGCCTTGGTTTACTACCGGTAGACCGCCTGTCAAGTTTTGTATCATTTGGACTTCGTTTGATACCCCAACGTCTAACCGAGGGACCGAAAAGGCCTCGTGTGTGTTGCAGCCGAACACCCCTCCAATTTGGCCCAAAACCCACCAAACTCTGCTCCATGTCCTAGAGCGTTCGATCACGATCACGTGGCCGAAAACCGCACCTCATTTGGACTCTCCTAGCTCCACTTATGCCTATAAATAGACCCCCCGAAATTCGGATCTCTCTTCCCCTCTCGAAACCCTAATCTCCAGATCCGCCGCTCTTCCCGCCGACGGACATGTCCGATTCGGGCCGGACGTGTCCGCCCCGCCACCTCCAGCCTCCCACACATCGGCACATGGCAGCAGGCCACCGCCGCCACCGCGGCCCGTCCAGACCTGAGGCGGGCCCTCTACCACGCCGCATCGGGCTGCCCCGCGCGCCGCCGCCTCTCCCGCCGTCCGCCTGCGCCGCCGTCTTCTCCACCGCGACCGGCCGCCGCCCGCCGCCTCCTCTCTCCACCGGCACTGCCGCCGCCATCAGGGAGAAGCCCCGGCCTCCTCCCGCCGCCCGACGCGCGCAAGACCATGCCGGGTCGCGGCCGACCCCGGCCACCGCCGGCGACCGGATCCGGCCTCCTCTGGCCTCCCCGGCGCCGCCCCTCGTTCCTCTCTGGCGAACCCCCTCCAACTCCGGCGTCCACAACCCCGGTGAGCTCATGTTCCGGCATTCCTCGTAAAGCGTGCACGATCCAGATCTGGATCTGAGAAACCCTAAGGGTTGACTTTTTCCCCTCTCGCCCTAATTTTATGTGATCTTTGACCTGCTGTAACTTTGCATCCGTAGCTCCGATTTGGACATATAGTATATCAAAATGTTCGCCTCGACGAGTACATCATTTCATTCCATTGCATCATTTTCATTTGAGATCATATTGATGCCCAAAATGCTGTTAGAAGGAGGCTTCATGAGTTAATTGTCAGATCTGCTAATTCATCTTAGACTTTTGTCATTTTTGCCATGATTATTGTGTGCATGTTATGCCTGTGAGTCCTTCATATGTTTTGTTAAGGATTTTGTTATCTTTCCAGAGGTGCAACCCATGCATTTTTAGGATGTGTGTGGTGACTTGTGCAAGCTTGCAAAGTGAGGCATCCGGTAAATCTGTTTTCAGGGACTTAGTAGTTTTCACTAAGTCTAGGATTATTTAGTTCTTGATGCCATATGTTCGTGTTGTTTCCTAGTGATTCGTGCCTCTTTTGAGGATGATCAGTAAAGGAGTTTTGTTAATCATGTTATGCTCTATCCATCCATTTCTTTGTTTGCATTTATGGAGCACCCTAGCTTGACTCAATCGAGCTCTACTTTTGCTTCATTGTGAATCTGGGCAGATCGTCAACTAGTTTGCGATTTTGCCGATGTTATTGTAGTTGATCCTTGCATGCTATGCCATTGTTCTTGCCATGTCTAGCTTGTATTTTGTGCCTTCTTTATGGGTGTATGCTTGCCTTGCCATGACTTGCACCGTAGTGAGTGCATCGAGCTCGTTTACATGCCTTCGTGAGTTACATTTCAGCATGTCTCAGTTTTCACTAAGTCTGAAAACTGATTATATTTTTGCTATGTTCGTGTGCTTGTTACTATATTTTGTGATCCCTTTTGGCTCAAGGTCACTAAGGGACTTTTGATAAGCTTGCTGTGTAGCTCCATGCCATGTCTTTCTTTGTCATGTTCAGGTCCTGTAGCATGTTGTTTTGCTGCTCCGAAGAGGAGTTCGTGATCTAAAATTTCAGACAAGTGTTAATTTCACTAAGTCTGAAATCTGTTTTGCATTTGCGTTTTTGCCATACTTGTTTTAACCTGTCGAAGTGTCTTGTATTACCGAGACACCGAGTCTGATCGGAACGTCTTGGGAGGAGGTCTATTCCTTCGTTGACCGTGAGAGCTTGTCATGGGCTAAGTTGGGACTCCCCTGCAGGGATTGAACTTTCGAAAGCCGTGCCTGCGGTTATGGGCAGATGGGAATTTGTTAATGTCCGGTTGTAGATAACTTGAACCTTAACTTAATTAAAATGAATCAACTGTGTGTGTTACCGTGATGGCCTCTTCTCGGCGGAGTCTGGGAAGTGGACACGGTGTTGGAGTAATGTTTGCGCAGGTTGCTCTCTAGTTTCTCGCTCGCGCTTTGCCTCCTCTTCTCGCTCTCCTTTGCGAATAAGATAGCCACCATATATGCTAGTCGCTTGCTACAGCTCCACATATATTTTGCCTTACCCTTCCTATAATCTTAAATAGTCTTGATCGCGAGGGTGTGAGATTGCTGAGTCCCTGTGGCTCACAGGTTACTACAACTCCAGATGCAGGTCCAGGTGTTTCCGCTCCAGGTGACGAGTACGAGCTCAAGTGGGACTTCGATGAAGACTCTCAGCGATACTATGTTTCTTTTCCCGACAATCAGTAGTGGTGCCCACTTGGGGTTTGATCGGGACCGTGTCGCATGTTGGGTTATTTCCTATTTTGGCGTCGTAGTCGGGCCATGAGTGTTTGGATGATGTATGTTATTTATGTACCTTGATGTGACGTGGCGAGTGTAAGCCAACTATGTATCCCCATTTGATTCTATATGTTACATGGGATGTTGTGATGATTTCCTAACTTGCGACATTGCTTTCAATGCGGTTATGTCTCTAAGTCGTGCCTCGACACGTGGGAGCTATATCCGCATCGAGGGCGTTACAAGTTGGTAATCAGAGCCTTCCCCGACCTTAGGAGCCCCATTGCTTGATCGTTTTAGCGGCCGAGTTGTGTCTAGAAAAATGTTTTGAGTCTTTAGGAATTATATATCGGAGAGTTTAGGAATTCTTTTTACTTCCCAGTCTCCTCATCGCTCTGGTAAGGCATCCTGACGTAGAGTTTTGACTCTTCTCTTCTCAAATTTCACTAAAAAAAAATTTAGGATCACGCGAGTATCTTGGAATCGTTCCGATGGCTTATGATGAGAATACTGTCTTGGTGCCTCCTGTCAGGGGTTTAGTGGAAGTGTCCCGGGGAGTTGAGCTCTGAGGTGTTGTCATCATAATTTTATCGTTGCAATTCTGGAATACTTGAGATATGTTCGCCGACATCGAAAATCTATTTTATGCAGTTCATTGGTGAGATAACCTCGACGCCACCCAGTACTGGGGCGGGAGTTCGGGATTATCGCCATAACTTGTATAACGGATGCTTTTCGAAGGTTGAGGTAGATGGTTTCCGAAGGTTTCTTGGTTATGTGTTGAAGGATGGATACAGATGGATGTAGGATTTGCTAGTTTGGGTGAGATATTATGCTTCCCCTGTATCCCCAACACCTGATTGCATAACCGGAAAGGTTCGGAAGTTTCATAGGTGGGAATTCTAGTAGCTCTAGTTCTTCTTCCACGGATATTGGTTTGAGATTGGGATATCTTACCGATTATTCGTTCTTGATCCATACCTTGTTGATTTATTTCCCTACCTTAATTCTTCGTGGCTTCTCAATTTATGGATATGTGACCATTTCAAGAGGAATGCATTCGTTCATTTTGTTCGGATGTGAAGACTATATGTTGCCATTTTCATTCCGTTGGATTCAGCTTCAATATTTATCTGTCAATGTGCTAATGGTGGTCAACCTCTTCAGGATGGCTCCTCCAACGCGCATGACTCCGAATCCTGATCCGCCACCGCCTCCACCTCCTCCAGAGGCATGGCAAGCTGTGATGGCCGCAACCAATGCAAACACACAGCTGATCATGCAAATTCTTCAAGAGCGCAATCAAGGCAGTCAAGGGAATCAAGGCAGCAATCAGAGTCACTTTGCTACACTCAACCAGTTCCTTGCTAACGGGCCAAAGACTTTCAGCAATTGTATTGAGGCAACCGATGCCGACGATTGGCTTGTGGATCTGTGTAAGCATTTCGAGTGCAGTAATGTCAGGCCTGAGGACTTTGTCAAGTTCGCTTCCTTCCAACTCAAAGATCAAGCTGCAGAATGGTTCCAGCAGTACAAGGATTCTAGAGGTGGACGTGTTATCACTTGGGATGATTTCCGTCAAGATTTTCGAGCTCATCATATTCCGCAGAGCGTGGTTGAAAGCAAACATGAGGAATTCCGCAATCTGAAGCAAGGCTCTTTGTCTGTCTATGACTACAGCAAGTTGTTCCAGAAGCTCGCCCGTTTTGCCAAGCAGGACGTCCCTGATGAGAAGAGCATGATATATCAGTTCAGGGGTGGTCTCAGAGAAGATATTCAGCTCGCTCTTGTTCTCTTCGAGCCATTGAGATACGATGAGTTCTACAACATGGCACTGAAGCAAGAGGCTGCTTAGTTGAGGTGTGATGCTTCCAAGAAGCGAGCCAGAGATGTTACTCCTTCTTCCTCTACTCAAGTGGCCAAGCAGCAGAAGTTTTGGCTTCCTCTGATGGGGTCATGTACCTAGGGTAGGGTCATGAACCTGATCTAAGTACCTTACCCAAAGACATCCTTAGAAGAGGTCGCCTTCCAGTCGACCAACGAAGGACTCACTCGACTGACCTGAAGGACTCGACCACGAAGACTCACTCGACCACCAGAAGGTCAAGAGGCACTCTGCACTGCAACGGCCTGTAATTAAGTAGGCTTTATGATAGTAAAGGCACTTTATGTGGGGCGTTACCAGTAACGCCCCAGACTTAACTCACCTTAAACCCTCTCCTACGTGGGCTGGCTGGGGTCCTGGCGCACTCTATATAAGCCACCCCCCTCCACAGGTAGAGGGGGTCGGCACCTTGTAACTCATATACTCATAATCCACTCGACCGCCTCCGGGCTCCGAGACGTAGGGCTATTACTTCTTCCGAGAAGGGCCTGAACTCGTACATCCCTTGTGTTTACAACCTCTCCATAGCTAGGACCTTGCCTCTCCATACCTACCCCCACTCTACTGTCAGGCTTAGAACCACGACAGTTGGCGCCCACCTTGGGGCAGGTGTTTTAGCGATTTTTGTGGAGAAGTTGCGATTCTTCCGAGTACTTTCATCATGGTGTCTGCTGGAGTTTTGGTCGGGGGTCAAGAGATCCGTCTCGGCACTCTCACCTTCATCGCCGACGACTCCGCGTGGCTCCATGAGGCTCCACTCGACGTTGATGCGCTCCCCGTCCGCGGTGCGACGCATTTTTGCACATGTGTCCGCGGCGTTCTGCTGCGGCAACCGTCGACCCAGTATCGGTCGGCTCCTCCATCGTCCACCCTCCCGGTCTCCCGCCAGCGCAAGCGCTCGGGCCGGTCGAGGCTTCAGCGATGGGTGAGGCACGCGGTGGCTCGCCAATCGGCCACCACCCAAGCTGCGGCAATCGAGCCCGACGAATCCCTCTACGGCTTGTTCAATCTGTCGACTGGCTCCGTAGAGACTGCATCCGAGTGCGGTAGCAGTGATCCAGCGGCGGAAATCTTAATGGTCGACGGGCCCCGCAGTCCCCCTGGCTTCGCCCGTGATGATGGAGCAGGTGACGGAGGCGACCCCGCACGACGCCACGAAGAGTACCAGCCCGAGCCGCTCGACTCTCTGCAAAGAGAGGAACTTCGCCGCAGGAACGTGGATGCCCTGCGTACTCCCATCGCAGGAGAAACCCCCGAGGCTCGTGCCTTGGAGGAGGCGCGTCTGGCCAATTTGGCCGAGCGCACTCGACTGGAGAACCTTCAGCGAGCACTCGACGAGCGCGCGCGGCAACGAGTTCCCGACACCAGTCGACGTCAACTCTTCCCGCCGACTCAGGTATATCGAACCCCAATTCAGAATTTAGCAGCTGCGACCCGTATAGCAGAGTCCATCCAGCCTTCGCAGTCGGAAGCTGGCAGAGGTTTGCTGCAGATCAGGGATCTACTCCGAGCAGCAGGAGATCAGAATTCAGCCGTGTCTCAGTCGCGCAACAGAATTCACAGTCGATCCGTCACTGCGAATACGGTTCAGTCGGCTCATAGCCCCAGATCGCCTCCGCGGCGTGAAGGGCGCGAGAATCGGCGAGATCAATATGGCGACCGACTCGACCGAGATGATAGGCGTCGAGTGCCCAATTCCCCTCCGAGGGGTGGGTCTTACGCTCCTTGGCAGCAAGATGACAGGCGTCAGTACAGTACAGGGCGAAGGGTTCCAGTCGACCCCAGAGAACCAGGCTTCGACGCGCGATCCATTATCGTGCAAGGTTTGGTCGACCGGAACAGAGCCCATCGAGGCGGACTCGACAGAGATGTACCCACAAGCAGTCGAGTGCATGTTTCTGGTCCTGAATGTTTCAGCAGAGCTATCAGAGCCGCAGTTATCCCTCCCAATTTCAGGTTGGCAACAGGAGTCAGCAAGTTCACTGGTGAGTCTAAGCCTGAAACTTGGCTTGAGGACTACCGAGTGGCAGTTCAGATTGGTGGTGGGAGCGACGAGGTGGCCATGAAGCATTTACCCCTCATGCTGGAAGGTTCTGCCAGGGCATGGTTGACTCAATTACCTCCTAGCAGCATTTACACTTGGGAGGATCTGTCCCGAGTGTTCATCAGAACGTTTGAAGGAACTTGCAAGCGACCAGCTGGATTGACAGAGTTGCAAGTCTGCGTGCAGAAGGCTAATGAGACTCTCAGAGAGTATATTCAGAGGTGGATCACTTTGCACCACACTGTGGAGAATGTGTCTGATCATCAGGCAGTCTGCGCCTTCAAAGATGGCGTCAAGAACAGAGAACTGAGTTTGAAGTTTGGTCGAACCGGTGACATGACCTTGAGTCGGATGATGGAGATTGCTACCAAGTACGCCAACGGCGAAGAAGAAGACCGACTCCAAAGCGGCAAGCACAAGCCGAGTCAGTCGGAAAAAGGAAACACCAGTCGGAAACAGAAGCGGAAGGCGGAACCGGCAGCTCCTGGAGAGGCTCTGGCCGTGACTCAGGGAAAGTTTAAGGGGAAACCAAAAGGATCCTGGAACCCCAAGAAGGTAAAGGATAAAGAAGGGAACGACGTAATGGATATGCCATGTCACATCCACACGAAGAAAGACGAAGAGGGGAATATCATCTACCCAAAGCACACCACTCGCCAATGTCGACTCCTGATCCAGCAGTTTCAGGGAAAACAGTCTAAGGACAAGGAGAAGGAGTCGGACAAGGCCGAAGACAAGGAGGACAGTGAGGAAGGATATCCGCATATCAACTCCACTCTGATGATCTTTGCAGATGTGGAAAGCAGGAGTCGACTGAAAGTGATTAACCGAGAGGTGAACATGGTTGCCCCAGCAAAAGCAAATTATCTGAAATGGTCTCAAACACCCATCACATTCGACCAATCTGATCACCCGACTCATATTGCCACCCCTGGGAGGCAAGCTTTGGTGGTCGATCCAGTTGTCGAAGGCACTTGACTGACAAAGGTGCTGATGGATGGTGGAAGCGGGCTGAATTTGTTGTATGCAGACACACTGAAAGGAATGGGCATTCCGATGTCCCGACTGAGCACTAGTAACATGAGATTTCATGGAGTTATTCCAGGGAAGAAAGCCGAGTCACTCGGCCAAATAGCCTTGGACGTGGTGTTTGGTGATTCGAAACATTTTCGCAAAGAAAAGTTGACGTTTGAGGTCGTGGATTTTCAGAGTGCATATCATGCCATTTTGGGGAGACCAGCTTACGCACGGTTCATGGCTCGACCATGTTACGTGTACCTCAAATTGAAGATGCCCGGCCCCAAAGGAGTGATCACTGTCACCGGCGATAGGAAAAAGGCAGAAGAGTGCTTTCAGAAGGGCTCCAAGATTGCCGATTCCCAGGTGACAGCGGTCGAGTTCGAGGAATACAAGCAAAACGCAGATCCGAGTGACTTGATGCGATCAAAGAAACCCGCCACAGAGTCTGCATTCCAGTCGTCCAGTGAGATGAAGCCTGTTCACATTCACCCGACCGACCCCGATGCAGCTCCTACCCGCGTCTCCACAACACTCGACCCAAAATAGGAAGAAGCGCTCATCCAGTTCCTCCGTGAGAACTGGGACATTTTTGCATGGAAGCCCGCTGACATGCCAGGTGTTCCCAGGGGACTGGCTGAGCATCGCCTAAGAGTCGACTCATCTGCAAAACCAGTCAAAGAGCATCTTCGGCGGTCCGCCGTCCAGAAGAGAAAAGCCATTGGTGAAGAAGTGGCTCGACTGTTGGCGGCAGGATTTATCCGAGAGATATACCACTCCGAGTGGCTCGCTAATGTCGTCATGGTTCCTAAGAAGGACAAGTCGCTCCGAATGTGCATTGATTTCAAGCACATCAACCGGGCCTGCCCGAAAGATCATTTTCCTCTCCCTCGCATAGATCAAATTGTTGACTCGACCGCGGGATGCGAGAGGCTATCTTTTTTAGATGCCTACTCCGGGTACCACCAGATCCGTCTGTACGGACCCGACGAGGTAAAAACAGCTTTCATCACTCCATTCGGGTGCTTCTGCTATATCACCATGCCATTCGGCCTCAAGAATGCCGGAGCCACATTTATGCGAATGATTCAGAAGTGTCTACTCACTCAAATCAGTCAGAATGTGGAAGCATATATGGATGATATCGTTGTCAAGTCACGAAAAGGTTCCGACCTGCTCGCTGATCTCGCCGAAACATTTGCCAACCTCAGAAGGTATGATATCAAGCTCAATCCATCAAAGTGCACATTTGGAGTTCCTGGTGGCAAGTTACTCGGTTTTCTCGTTTCCGAACGGGGAATCGACGCTAACCCAGAGAAGATTGGCACTATTCTCAGAATGAAACGCCCTGTGCGAGTGCACGATGTCCAGAAGCTTACTGGATGCTTGGCCGCATTAAGTCGATTCATCTCACGACTCGGTGAAAAGGCATTGCCTCTTTACCGACTGATGAAGAAGACAGACAAGTTCGAGTGGACTCCAGAAGCTGATGCAGCGTTTGCCGAGCTAAAAGCTCTGCTCTCCACCCAGCCGGGCTTGCTGCTCCAATCAGCAAAGAGCCTCTGTTGCTCTATATCGCAGCCACAGGACAAGTTGTCAGTACTGTGCTTACGGTCGAGCGGGAAGAAGAAGGAAAAGCTCTCAAAGTTCAGCGCCCAGTGTATTATTTGTCTGAAATCTTGACTCCATCCAACCAGAGATATCCTCATTATCAGAAGCTTGTGTATGGAATATACATGACCACAAAGAAGGTTGCTCATTATTTTTCTGATCATTCCATCATAGTCGTCAGCGACGCTCCACTATCAGAGATTTTGCACAACAGAGATGCAACTGGTCGAGTGGCCAAATGGGCGATTGAACTTCTTCCCCTTGATATCAAGTTTGAGGCAAAGAAAGCCATTAAGTCCCAGGCAATAGCAGATTTCCTCGCCGAGTGGATTGAACAACAGCAGCCGACTGAAGTTCACTCGGAGCATTGGACCATGTTCTTTGATGGCTCTAAGATGTTGAATGGTTCCGGTGCTGGGGTTGTCCTGGTTTCCCCCAGAGGAGATAAGCTCAGATATGTGCTCCAGATTCACTTTGATTCCTCCAACAATGAGGCAGAATATGAGGCCCTCTTATATGGGTTGCGCATGGCCATTTCACTCGGCGTCCGTCGCCTGATGGTCTATGGCGACTCGGATTTAGTGGTCAACCAGGTGATGAAAGAGTGGGACGTGAGAAGCCCGGCCATGACTGGATACTGCAGTGCAGTGAGGAAGCTGGAAAAGAAGTTCGAGGGGTTAGAGCTCCATCATATACCCCGACTGAAAAATCAAGCAGCTGATGATCTAGCAAAGATAGGTTCCAAGAGAGAAGCCATTCCGAGTGGTGTGTTCTTGGAGCATATACACACTCCGTCAGTCAAAGAAGATCCTTTCACCGAAGAAACTCCACAGCCCAAGAGTGCCACGGATCCGGCTGAGGTTGAAGTCCCAGCGGTGGTCGACTTGATCATGGAGGTCTTGGTGGTCGTTCCCGACTGGACAGTTCCATACGTCGCGTATATCCTGAGAAAAGAGCTCCCGGAGGATGAGGAAGAGGCTCGACAGATCGTCCGTCGATCTAAGGCCTTTACCGTAATCAAAGGACAATTGTACAGAGAAAGCGCGACTGGAGTTGGTCAGAAGTGCATAACACCAGAAGAAGGTCGACTCATCCTCAATGATATTCACTCGGGGACCTGTGGTCATCATGCGTCCTCTCGGACCATCATGGCCAAAGCATACCGAGCCGGATTTTACTGGCCGAAGGCGAATGAGATGGCAAAAGAGATAGTGGATAAGTGCGAGGGATGTCAGTTCTACTCGAATATGTCGCACAAGCCTGCGTCGGCTCTGAAGACCATCCTACTCGTCTGGCCTTTCGCAGTATGGGGATTGGACATGGTCGGTCCTTTGAGAACAGGACGAAGTGGCTTCACGCATGTACTGGTGGCAGTCGACAAGTTCACCAAGTGGATCGAGGCTAAACCAATCAAGAACCTTGACACCGATACTGCTGTTAGCTTCATCAGGGAACTAATATTCAGATATGGAGTCCCGCACAGCATCATTACGAATAATGGGTTGAACTTTGACTCGGAGGAATTCAGAGATTTCTGCAACTCCCAAGGCACACGGGTCGACTACGCTTCAGTCGCCCATCCGCAGTCGAATGGACAAGTGGAGCGAGCTAACGGACTGATTCTTAAGGGATTGAAGCCTCGACTGATGCGTGATCTCAAACACGCGGCTGGAGCTTGGGTCGACGAACTTCCCTCAGTACTTTGGGGGCTGCGGACCACACCTAATCGGTCGACCGGAAGAACTCCATTCTTCTTGGTCTATGGAGCTGAAGCAGTCTTGCTGAGTGATCTTCTCCACAATGCTCCTCGAGTTGAAATCTACAACGAAGCAGAAGCTGAACAAGCGCGGCAGGACGCAGTCGACCTTTTAGAGGAAGAAAGGGAGATGGCTCTGACCCGGTCGACCATCTACCAACAAGATTTGCGTCGTTTCCACGCCAGAAATGTGAGAGGTCGAGCCTTCCAGGAAGGAGATTTAGTTCTCCGAGTGGATCAGCACAAACCACACAAGCTTGCTCCTTCTTGGGAAGGCCCCTTCATCGTCACCAAGGTTCTCCACAACGGGGCGTACCGTCTTTACAACGTCGAGCATAATATCGACGAGCCCCGAGCTTGGAACGCGGAGCTACTCCGCCCGTTTTATACTTAAGTTTTATCACTCGGATGAGTTGCAATAAAGTACTTCTGTAGTTCATGGACCTCAAAATAATAGTGTCATAGTTCCTCCATAATTTCTGTCACTTTTTATTTTTGTCCAATAAAATTCGCCCGCAGTGGGTGACTTAGCTGCGAATCCGTTTTGCCTAAGTTTGTAAAAATCCTACCGAGTGGTGAGCCAGACTCCCACTCGGAGGCTTAGCTGCGAATCCGTTTCGCCTAAGTTATCAAAATCCTACCGAGTGGTAAGCCAGACTTTCGCTCGGAGGCTTAGCTGCAGCCCTGTGCTCGCCTAAGTTATAAAAATCCCACCGAGTGAAGAGCAAACCTCTCACTCGGGGGCTTAGCTGCAGTCCAAGCACTCTCCTAAGTTATAAAAATCCCACCGAGTGAAGAGCAAACCTCTCACTCGGGGGCTTAGCTGCAGTCCAAGCACTCGCCTAAGTTATAAAAATCCTACCGAGTGAAGAGCAACCCTCTCACTCGGGGGCTAGCTGCAGTCCAAGCACTCGCCTAAGTTATCAAAATCCTACCGAGTGGTAAGCCAGACTTTCACTCGGAGGCTTAGCTGCAGCCCTGTGCTCGCCTAAGTTATAAAAATCCTACCGAGTGAAGAGTAAACCTCTCACTCGGGGGCTTAGCTGCAGCCCAGTGCTCGCCTAAGTGGACTGAAGAATAAGTCGATTGCAGTAAAGGCGCCTTGCTTTGAACCTGCAAAAGACATTTCGAGCCAAAGGCAATCGTATTCAAGCACCAAATTCAAGTTTGAATCGATATTTAAAGGAACCGAGAGTGCTCAAGCGTTAAGCCTGTTAAGGTTTATCGGTTACAATTCCACTCGGCATACCGAGGCAAATTTAAAGCGTCGAGCCAGAAGAAGTTTTTTACCCCTCCTGTGGAGGGCTGGAAGGAGCAACGAATTCATCAAGGTCAATTCCGTCGGCGATCCGAGTGGCAGCTGCAAGGAAAGTTTCCATAAAGGACCTGAAGTCGTGTTTCTTGATGTTGGCCACCCGAAGAGCCGCCAGCTTCTCTTCTCGCGCATCTTTACAGTGGACTCGGGCCAGACACAGAGCAACATCTGCACCACACCGAGCCGAGGACTTCTTCCATTCCTGCACTCGACCAGGGATCGTGTTCAAGCGGGCCATCAGCGACTCAAGGTCATTCTGAAGTGTCTCCTCAGGCCAGAGTGACGAGTCGATGCGAGATGTGGCGGCCTTCAGCCTTGCGAGATAGTACACGACAGCTGCGACACGAGACTCCAGTCGGAAAACATCCATGGCAACTTCGTCGTTCACCGGAGAATTGACGGGGTCGAGGTTTGGCTCCAGCCGGCTAGTTTCTTCTTCAAAGTTTTCACAAAATTCTGCAAGGATGATCACTAAGTCAAGGGGATGGTCGAATGGAAAAACCACAATTGGAAATGTTTGCCAAGCATAGAGGTTTACCTTCAAGCATAAGAAACAGCTTCTTGGCAAGACTACTCAGGAAGGCCTCCAGATCAGTTTTCTTCCCAGTCAATTTGCTGACTTGGTCGGTCAGGGCAGCTTTATCAGCTTTTAGTCGACTGACCTCCTTGTTGGCGATCCCAAGAGCAGCTTTCAGATTGGTATTGTCTTGTTCAAGCTTGGTGACTGAAGCTAACTTCTCGTCAGCAAGCTTGATCTTCTCAGCGAGTTCGAGGTCTTTCTTCTGTTGGGCCTCCCTTACCTTACCTGCAAGTTACAGCAAGGTCAGATTTTGAAACAAGCAAGGGGAAAAGCAGTCGTCAAGGTCTCACCAAACATACCTTCGGTCTCCTCCTTTGCCTTCGTCAGCTTCTCTTGAACCAGCTTCAAGCTCAGCTCGAGTTGAGTGTGCTTGTTTTCCAGCTCAGAGTAGCGAGCCACAAGATCACAGGAGTTCTGCGAAGAACCAATCGACTAAATGTCAAATATAATTCACTTCCGAGTGAAAAAGGAAAAAACACACGCTTCTAAGACTACAGCCGAATACAAGCATTCGACCGTAGTCTTGGGGACTACACCCAGTGGGTGCACTCAGCGTGCCCCCACTAATTCTGTTGAAGACAAAGTCGACCAGTCGACCTCAAAAAAAAAGAGAGATGTATTCTTGAAGACTGTAATCAACTGCAAGCAGTCGACCACAGTCTCGGGGACTACACCCAGTGGGTGCACTCAGCGTGCCCCCACCGGTTTGTGAAATCCAGTCGACATAGTCGACTGACAGAAAGATTGACATCATAAAGCCTAAGGCCGACTGCCAGCAGTCGACCTTAGCCTTGGGGACTACACCCAGCGGGTGCACTCAGCGTGCCCCCGCTCACATGGAGTTTAATCGACACACCCAGTGGGTGACTACTATAAAGTCCGGGAAGGAAAAGTTTTTGGTAGCATATCCAACAGAACAAATAGTGGTCGACTGACCTGAACATTGCTTTGAAGGGCAGAACTGGCGTCATAAGCTGCCTGGCTCGCATCCCGGATGGTCTTTAATTGCTCCATCATGATTCCCGCCTGGCGTATCGCTTCCTTCGCCGCGCCAGCTTGGTCCTCTGGGACGTGGTGCGTCGTGAAGAGGGAGGGCTGCTGAGCACTCGTCAATGGATCTGCGAAGGACACCGTGTGTCGAGTGGTGTGCTCTTCCTCCGCAATCAGAATCTCAGGCGCCGTCACGTCCTGGGGCACCTTACTGGCGGACGCTTTCCTACTCCTCCTACGCTTCAGTGGTTCTTCATCCTCATCATCATCAAGGAGATTGATAACAGTATTGGGTGGAGCTACGGAGAAGAATCAGGATCAGAGATCGCGAGTCAGTCGACTAAGAACGGCGTTAAGAATACAGTACCTGGGTTCGAAGTTGCTGCGTCCTCCATCTCGTGGTCATCAGCCCGGGCTGAGGTTTCAGAAGTAGCAGCACTGCAACTCCAAAGGATCAGTCGACTAACTTCAGCGTCGACCAGAGACAAAGTTCACACAAAATAAGAAGACTTAAGCAGCACGATTACCCTGATATGGTGGGGATAGACACTTTCATCTTCGGCAGGAGCTTGATCGGCTTCGACGAGGCCGCCCTTGGCTGCTTCGGCGCCTTTTCAGTCGGCACCGGAGAGGTGGTCCGAGGGCGCTTGGTCGACTGAACAACGGTCGCAACCCCCTTGCCACGTTCAGACGAAGGGTCGTGGACCAGCTTCGACCGCCTTTCCGAGCGCGGTGGTACGACCTCCTCCTCCTCTTCTTCCTCGTCCTCAACGTCATCTTCATCGCCGTCGTCATCATCATCATCGTCGTCATCCTCTGCAACGTCCGAGTCCCATTCCTCCTCTTCCTGGCTCTCGCCCCCGCTCGCCTCACCCTCCTCAGTCGGAGCTTGAGCCCCATTGGGCATCGAGTACAGCTCGGTGAGAGCCTAGCAGATATGAAGACAAGGATCAGTCGACCAGTCGGCAGGATAAACGGAAATGAATGCGACAAGAACGCAGTGGGGAGCAGAGCAAGTGTACCTTGTTTGGATCGCTGTTGTGGTCGAGTGGAGGAATCCTTCTGGCTCCGCGTGGGTTATCCTTATTTCCGGTAACGGCTACCATCCATCTTTCCAGAGTGACGTCGTCGACTGCTTCTGGATGGACTCTAGTCTCGTCTTCAGTCCCACAGTACAACCACATGCAGTGGCTCCGGAACTGAAGGGGCTGGATGCGACGCCTAAGGAAGACCTCCAGGAGATCCATGCCCGTCACTCCCTCCCGAACCAACTGCACCACGCGCTCCATCAACATCTTCACGTCAGCTTTCTCCTCCGAAATCAACTTCAGAGGGGAGGGCTTGTTCACTCGGTCCATGGTAAACGGAGGGAGTCCACTCGACTGCCCTGGCGTCGACTGGACCTGGCAGTAGAACCAAGTCGACTACCAGCCTCTGACGGACTCGGGAAAGGTCATGGGCGGGAAGGTGCTCTTATTCCTCACCTGGATCCCCAGACCCCCACACATTTGGACAACTCGGGTTTTCTCATCACCTGGGCTCGCCTTCTTCACGGTCTGAGAGCGACACGTGAATATATGCTTGAACAAACCCCAGTGCAGTCGACAGCCCAGGAAACCCTCACACATGGACACGAACGCGGCAAGATAGGCAATAGAGTTTGGGGTAAAGTGGTGGAGCTGCGCTCCAAAGAAATTCAAGAAGCCACGGAAGAAAACACTCGGCGGCAAGGAAAATCCACGATCAACATGGGTGGCCAAGAGCACACACTCACCCTCTTCTGGCTGGGGCTGCCACTCCTTCCCCGGAAGCCTCGCAGCTCCATGAGGGATCAAGCCCTCGTTGGCCATGTCAAGGAGGTCATTCTCTGTGATGGTCGACTGGATCCAGTCTCCTTGGACCCAGCCCTTCGGCAGGCGGGATCTGGACGAGGACCCGCCGCGGCTGGTGGATCTCCCCTTTGCCTTCTCCGACGCCGACACCTTCTTCGCACGTTCCAGGGCCGCCGTCTTCTCCTTGGCCATGGTTACCGGCGAGATGCGCGAAGGGAAGTTGTGCGGGGGCGAGAGCGAGCACGCTGGGCGGGGAAGAAGGAAGCAGAGAGAGAGAGAGAGAATGCTGAGGCACAGTACAGAAATCCTCGCCGGGCGCATTTATAAGGTCCCTTCCGAGTGGATGACAGGTGGCCCCGGTAGATCTAATCATATCCAGGAACAGTTATGCAGACGGGATACGTGGCGAAAAAAGCGGCGCGGAGATTGAGGCGTCTATGTCCCGTCCCATCCGAACGCCGCGGTCCGCTCCGCTTCGCGCGCGTCCCCAAATTTCGCATCTCGCGAAATCCGCGAACAGCAGATCAGTCTGTCAGACACGGGGTTTCCCGCGATCCGTCGCTCGGAGATCGTCGAAGCCCGAAAGATCACTCGACGCAAGAAGAGAATGGATCGAGTCGACTGAAGACAAGTTGCTCACTGTCGACGAAGAGATTCTTTGGTTCAGAACAACGCACGACCAGAGCGCAAAGGTTAATCGGAAACGACATCAACTCCTTCCTCACTCGAAGACTCAATCCATTCGGGGGCTAATGATGGGGTCATGTACCTAGGGTAGGGTCATGAACCTGATCTAAGTACCTTACCCAAAGACATCCTTAGAAGAGGTCGCCTTCCAGTCGACCAACGAAGGACTCACTCGACTGACCTGAAGGACTCGACCACGAAGACTCACTAGACCACCAGAAGGTCAAGAGGCACTCTGCACTGCAACGGCCTGTAATTAAGTAGGCTTTATGATAGTAAAGGCACTTTATGTGGGGCGTTACCAGTAACGCCCCAGACTTAACTCACCTTAAACCCTCTCCTACGTGGGCTGGCTGGGGTCCTGGCGCACTCTATATAAGCCACCCCCCTCCACAGGTAGAGGGGGTCGGCACCTTGTAACTCATATACTCATAATCCACTCGACCGCCTCCGGGCTCCGAGACGTAGGGCTATTACTTCTTCCGAGAAGGGCCTGAACTCGTACATCCCTTGTGTTTACAACCTCTCCATAGCTAGGACCTTGCCTCTCCATACCTACCCCCCACTCTACTGTCAGGCTTAGAACCACGACATCCTCCTCCTCCGTTCCGTCAGCCGTATCAGCAGAAGAGCAAAGGTGGCAGTGGTTCTTCCCACCCACCCAACCCTGGCTTTCAGAACAATACTTCGTCTCAAGCTCCAAGATCGAGTGCTCCGTATCACCGTCCGCTTTCAGAGGTCACGTGCAACAAGTGCCAACAGAAGGGTCACTATGCCAACAAGTGTTTCAACCAGAGGCGTCTTCCTCCTCCTCCTCCTGTCAGATCAGCAAGTACAGCTATGGTCAAGCATAACCCCAAGCACGCCAAGGTCAATTTGCTAAACGCAGCTCAGGCAGAGGACTCACCAGATGTGATCATGGGTAACCTTCCTGTTAACGATGTTCCTGCAAAAGTTCTTTTTGGCACTGGTGCATCGCTTTCTTTTATTTCAACTCCGTTTGTGGCCAAGCATGATTTTGTGACCGAAAGGATTCCTGTTCCATTGAAGATTGTGTCTTCGGGCAAGATGACTTCTAACAATTGCGTCCTGGATGTCTCTATCACGTTGGGAGATTACAAGTTTCTCTCTTCTCCGGTGGTTCTTGGTAACTCGGATATTGATCTTATTCTCGGGATGGATTGGCTTTCTAAGCACAAGGCTCAGCTTGATTGTGCAGCCAGGCAGATTCAATTGACTCATTCGTCTGAGGATGTAATTGTCTTTGCCGCTCGTGATGATACTATCCGTCTGTTTTCTCTCAATGAGAAGGGTGAATTGGACGCCATCTCTCAAATTCCAGTCGTTTGCGAATAACAAGACGTCTTTCCAGAAGAGCTCCCAGGAATGCCTCCGCACCGGCCAGTTGAATTCGTTATTGAGCTTGAGCCTGGCAAGGAACCTGTGTGCAAACGTCCTTACAAGCTCGGACCTGAAGAGTTGAAGGAGCTGAAGAAGCAACTCGATGAGCAAGAAAGAATGGGTCTTATCCGGCCTAGTTCTTCTCCGTGGGGTTGTGGTGTTCTTTTTGTGAAGAAGAAGGATGGAACGGACCGACTTTGTGTTGATTACCGTCCAGTGAACAAGAAGACCATCAAGAACAAATACCCACTTCCCAACATCAATGAGCTGTTCGAACAACTCAAAGGTGCCCAAGTATTCTCCAAGCTTGATCTCCGTATGGGTTATCACCAGATTCGCATTCGTGAAGAAGATATCCCCAAGACAGCATTCAGAACAAGCTTGGGTTCATATGAATACACCGTCATGTCTTTTGGCCTTGCCAACGCTCCTCCGACGTTCTCTCGCATGATGAACTTCATCTTCAACGCCTACACCAATGACTTCGTTTTGGTCTATCTCGACGACATTCTGGTTTTCTCAAAGAACAAGGAAGATCATGCCAAGCACTTGCGTTTGGTTCTTGATAAGCTCAGGGAACATCAGTTCTACGCCAAGTTCTCCAAGTGTGAATTTTGGCTCGATGAGGTTCTTTATCTTGGTCATATCATCTCTGCCAAGGGCATTGCCGTGAATCCTGAGAAGGTGTCTGCAATTGTGAATTGGGAACCTCCTCAGAACGTGAAGCAACTCCGCAGTTTTCTCGGTCTCGCAAGCTATTGTCGAAGATTCGTTGAAAACTTTTCTAAGATTGCGAAGCCTCTCTCAAATCTTCTTCGGAAGCACATCAAGTACGTTTGGTCTCCGGAGTGCGATATTGCTTTCAACACTTTGAAACAGAAATTGATCAACGCTCCAGTTCTGACTCCGCCTGATGAATCCAAGTCGTACGAGGTCTTCTGTGATGCCTCTCTCCAAGGTCTTGGCGCAGTATTGATGCAAGAGAAGAAAGTTGTTGCTTATACATCTCGCCAGTTGAAGCCTAATGAGAAGAACTACCCCACTCATGATCTCGAGTTGGCGGCAGTTGTGCATGCTCTTTTGACTTGGAGACATCTTCTATTGGGAAGAAAAGTGGACATTTTCACTGATCACAAGAGTCTCAAGTACATCTTCACTCAGCCTAATCTCAACCTCAGGCAAATTTGATGGGTCGAAATGATTCAAGAGTATAATCCGAGTATTGAGTATACTCCAGGCAAGGCTAATGTGATTGCTGACGCTTTGAGCAGAAAGGCCTACTGCAACAGTCTGATTCTTAAGCCTTATCAAACCGAGCTTTGTGAAGCTTTCCGTAAACTTAATCTGCAAGTTGTTCCTCAAGGTTTCCTCGCCAACCTTCAAGTCTCTCCTACCTTAGAAGACCAGATTCGCCAAGCACAGCTTCTTGATGCTATGGTGAAAAAGGTGAAGATTGGGATTGCCAAGAGTCAGTCCAAGTACAAGTGCTACCGCCTTGATGACAAGGACACTCTCTTCTTCGAGGATCGTATTGTTATGCCCAAAGGTGACCTCCATAAAGTGATCATGAACGAGGCTCACAATTCTATCCTCTCTATCCACCCTGGGAGCACGAAGATGTATCAGGACCTTAAGCAAGCTTATTGGTGGACTCGAATGAAGCGCGAGATCGCTCAATTCATGAATGAATGTGATGTCTGCAGAAGAGTGAAGGCAGAACACCAAAGGCCAGCAGGTCTCCTCCAACCTCTTGCCATTCCAGAATGGAAGTTTGACCACATTGAAATGGACTTCGTGACTGGGTTTCCAAAGTCCAAGCGTGGCAATGATGCTATATTCATTGTCATCGACAAGCTCACCAAAGTGGCTCATTTTCTGCCTATCAAAGAGTCGATCACTGCAGCTCAATTGGCGGAACTCTACACCTCTCGCATTGTCTCTCTGCACGGTATTCCTCAAGTGATCTCTTCAGACCGTGGCAGCATCTTTACCTCGAAGTTTTGGGATTCTTTTCAGAAAGCCATGGGCACTAACATCCGCTTCAGCACAGCTTTCCATCCACAAACAAGCGGTCAAGTCGAGCGTGTCAACCAGATTCTTGAAGATATGCTCAGGGCTTGTGTGATCTCCTTCGGCATGAAGTGGGAGGATTGTCTTCCTTATGCTGAATTCTCCTACAACAATAGTTTTCAAGCAAGTTCGGGCAAGGCCCCATTTGAAATTCTGTATGGCAGGAAGTGTCGTACCCCTCTCAACTGGTCTGAAACCGGTGAATGTCAGCTTTTGGGTAATGACTTAATCACAGAAGCAGAAGAAATGTGCAAAGTCATTCGTGATAACCTCAAAGCGGCCCAATCCCGCCAGAAGAGCTACTATGATAGTAAGCATCGTGATTTGGCTTTCGAGATCGGAGATCATGTTTACCTCCGTGTCTCTCCTATGAAAGGTACTCGTCGCTTCGGTATCGAAGGGAAGCTTGCCCCTAGATACATGGGACCTTTCAAGATTGTCAGCAAGAGAGGCGACCTCGCCTATCAACTAGAGCTTCCTTCAAACTTTGCAAATGTTCATGACGTGTTCCATCTTCTCAGCTTCGAAAGTGCTTCAAGACTCCTGACCGCACCGTCAACTTCGAGGACATTGAGCTCCAAGAAGATCTCTCGTATCGTGAGCACCCAGTTGCTATTCTCGAAGAGACTGAACGCAAGACTCGCAACAAGTCCATCAAATTTCTCAAAGTCAAGTGGTCACACCATTCCGACCGTGAAGCTACCTGGGAACGCGAGGATCACCTCCGTTCTGAGTACCCGGCGTTCTTTCAGTCCTAGATCTCGGGACGAGATCCTTTCGTAGTGGTGGAGTGTTGTAACGCCCCGGATATAACTTTCCCAATTTGTACTCCAACTCTTGTCGTTTCCGGCGTTAAGTTATATTTATTTCCTCGGGTTCGGGTTTTTGTCTCCGTGTGTTGTTGTCATTGTCATGCATCTCATATCATGTAATCATGTGCATTGCATTTGCATACATGTTCGTCTCATGCATTCGAGCATTTTCCCCGTTGTCCGTTTTGCATTCCGGCGCTTCGTTCTCCTCCGGTGGTCATTTCTAGCTTTCTTTCGTGTGTGGGGATTAAACATTTCCGAATTGGACCGGGATTTCCCAAGCGGCCTTGGTTTACGACCGGTAGACCGCCTGTCAAGTTTCATATCATTTGGACTTCGTTTGATACCCCAACGGTTAACCGAGGGACCGAAAAGGCCTCGTGTGTGTTGCAGCCCAACACCCCTCCAATTTGGCCCAAAACCCACCAAACTCTGCTCCATTTCCCAGAGCGTTCGATCACGATCGCGTGGCCGAAAACCGCACCTCATTTGGACTCTCCTAGCTCCACTTATGCCTATAAATAGACCCCCCGAGATTCGGATCTCTCTTCCCCTCTCGAAACCCTAATCTCCAGATCCGCCGCTCCTCCCGCCGACGGACACGTCCGATTCGGGCCGGACGTGTCCGCCCCGCCGCCTCCAGCCTTCCACGCATCGACACGTGGCAGCCGGCCACCGCCGCGGCCGCGGCCCGCCCAGGCCCGAGGTGGGCCCTCTCCCATGCCGCACCGGGCC